>NC_084618.1:50944710-51187210 GCF_033978795.1 Nerophis ophidion
TTGTTTAGCTATGTTCTGTTAGTTTTGGACTCCATTAGTTCCTGTTTTGTGCACCTCTGAGTTTGTTTTAGTTTCCATGGGAATTAATTTGGTTCACCTGCCTCTGGTTAGTGGCCGGCACCCTCACCACCTGTTGACTACTAATCAGAGAGCTAGAGCTATTTATTCACCTTTCTCGCCACGCTCAGTCTGGCTTCATTGTTTGCTTCATGCCACAGTTACGTGACTATTCCTTATCTCTAGTACGTGGTCAGGCTTAGGCGTGACTCAGGGAAAAAGGCGACCCTGCCATGCAGAGTCCAACAGGATATGGAGGGTATGGCATGGAGGGGGGTGTACCTGGGACGCTAAGTGCACCATTGAGCCCTCTGGAGACGTTGTGGGCTTCAATCAAAGAAAGGTCGATGAAGCAGGGTGCCCACCCGAAGACCCCAATGACATACTTACCCTCCCTTTCTCCACTCCACACCGACTGCTACAGTCAAGATTGTTCCAACTTACCAAAGGGATTGAAACATCTAGTTCTATTTGCTTCACTACTGGTCTATGCAAAGTGCTAGCTAATAGTGTGCGATCAGAACATTGTCCCTTCGGCTTGTTTTCTGTTTTTTTTACTTCTTTGATTTTTGAGGAATAAATCATATTTCTACCTGCACACCTTGTTCGCAGGTGTTTGTCTGCATCCCGGGGGAACGAACCCCGCAGAAAGATGCGACCCCCCACACGTGGCAGAAAATAATTAATGGGTCCCACGTGTCAATCATCACACTGTACTTCCAATGAAAACGATTAATTTCTTATAAAATCAAAAGGAATTGTGAAAATAAAAAAATACTTTTTATTTTTTTCCATCAATTTTACTTGATTTTTAATGCGTCTGGATATTGTATTTAATGCTTCTTTTTTTTTGCCACACATAGAGGTTTTTGTAATGTACAAGTTTGTATTTTTGAATATATTACAAGGCTTGTTCAAGAGAGGGAGTGAAAGTGGCCACAAGCAAGTTCCATTGTGCAACACGCAGTTTATTGATGGTCCTGCTAGATGACTGTGATTTATTGACTCGGATTAGCCTAGAAAACGTGAGCGCTGCACAGCAAACAGACAACAGCAAACAGACGGGCGCAAACCGAGAGTGATGGATGTTGTTTTGGTTTACAGTTGTTTTCAAGTTCAGCCATTCTCCTTGAAATGATGGAAAAAACTCACATTTGGAGATACATCTGCAGGATTGATTTCATGTTGTTGTTATTCAGCTAAACGCAAAAATGAAATGAAAAAAAAATAAAGACAAGCAGCAAACATGTACTGTAATTCACAAAGTAAAAGGAAAACAACACACTTTGTCTCAAGGTGATTTTGAAACATGCTGCTCTTTGATACACATCTAAACATGTTTCTTCGGTCCACAAGAACGGACATCAGGTTTTGGGAAAGCTACCACATCGAACAAGAATGTGATTGGGAAAAAAGGGGAAAAATCTGAAAAATTGGAAGAGTGGAGGAACCCAATCGCATGCCGTAGAATAGTAGATTATTTTGATTAATCAATTAATCGTTTAATGATTGTGAATAATAAAAATGGATAACATCCAGACTGCCTGGAACTTTAAATACGCAGGCATAATTTCCACTCGGCCGCTGCAGGTACGCACAACTGGTGGTGTGTGGGTGCCGAACACACACACACACCAAATGTGTTGCGGAGAACACCAGAAAGTTTTTAAAACCCGTGTTAAGAGAGCAATTTCAATGTCGGCGATATGTAGTTCTTAGAAACAAAGCATGAAGGATATGGCAAGGAGAAAACAGTTTTTGTTATTTTCATTATGTTCACCCAAAAATATGCACTGAGGCTATAAAATGTCTTTTATCCAAATACACCAGCGGTGCATTTATTTCAATTTGGCCCGCCAGATGTCATGAGTTCAAAAAAGGTTCCGGCTGCAAGTCAATTCCTACGCTGTTGCTTAATTATCATCGTCCTGGATACAACATGAGTAATTCCGCTCTATGACCACTTATAATTCATTGTATGACCAATTACAACAACCTCCCCTAGTCATGGTGCAAAACACAGAGGATATTATACAAAAAACATCCATCTCCGGGTTGGTAAGGAGACCCTGCCCCAAGTGGAGGAGTTCAAGTACCTAGGAGTCTTGTTCACGAGTGGGGGAAGAGTGGATCGTGAGATCGACAGGCGGATCGGTGCGGCGTCTTCAGTAATGCGGACGTTGTACCGATCCGTTGTGGTGAAGAAGGAGCTGAGCCGGAAGGCAAAGCTCTCAATTTACCGGTCGATCTACGTTCCCATCCTCACCTATGGTCATGAGCTTTGGGTCATGACCGAAAGAATAAGATCACGGGTACAAGCGGCCGAAATGAGTTTCCTCCGCCGGGTGGCGGATCTCTCCCTTAGAGATAGGGTGAGAAGCTCTGTCATCCGGGAGGAACTCAAAGTAAAGCCTCTGCTCCTCCACATCGAGAGGAGCCAGATGAGGTGGTTCGGGCATCTGGTCAGGATGCCACCCGAACGCCTCCCGAGGGAGGTGTTTAGGGCATGTCCAACCGGTAGGAGGCCACGGGTAAGACCCAGGACACGTTGGGAAGACTATGTCTCCCGGCTGGCCTGGGAACGCCTCGCGATCCCCCGGGAAGAGCTAGATGAAGTGGCTGGGGAGAGGGAAGTCTGGGCTTCCCTGCTTAGGCTGCTGCCCCCGTGACCCGACCTCGGATAAGCGGAAGAAGATGGATGGATGGCATCCATGCACCATAAAAAAAAATCTAAATTACACTGAAACCCACTACTACCGACCACGCAGTCTGATAGTTTATACATCAATTATAAAATCTTAACATTGCAACACATGCCAATACGAACGGTTTAGTTTACTAAATTACAATTTTAAATTTCCCGCGAAGTATCCTGTTGAAAACGTCGCGGAATACTGACGTGTATGATGACACGTGCACGTGACGTCACCGGTTGTAACGGACATTTTTTTCCAGCCCGATCCAAGCTATAAGTAGTCTGCTTTAATCACATAATTACACAGTATTCTGGACATCTGTGTTGCTAAATCTTTTGCAATTTGTTCATTTAATAATGGAGAAGTCACAGTAGAAAGATGGAGGTGGGAAGCGGTGTATTGCGGCCGCCTTTAGCAACACAAACACAGCCGGTGTTTCCTTGTTTGAAATTCCCGAAGGTGAAGCTTTACTATGGAACAGAGCGGTCAAGCGAACATGGTTCCCGACCACATGTCAACCGGCAGGTTTCGGTGAGAAAATTGTGCTAATAAGTCGGCTCTTACCGTAGACATGAGCGGAGGTTGCGTCCTCCTGCAGCTTCGGACTATTACCTCCTCCCACAGGAGACACTGGCGGTCACACCCCTCCAACTTTCAGGTACCATATAATCTCACTAAAACACTAGTAACACAATAAGAAGATAAGAGATTTTCCAGAATTATCCTAGTAAATGTGTTTAATAACATCTGAATCACTCTCACTGCCTTTGCTTTTTTTTTTCTTTTTTCTTTTTAGTCCTTCACTCTCACTATCCTCATCCACAAATCTTTCATCCTCACTCAAATTAATGGGGAAATTGTCGCTTTCTCGGTCCAAATCGATCTAGCTGCTGGTGGCTATGATTGTAAACGATGTGAGGATGTGAGGAGCTCTACAACCAGTGACGTTACGCGCACATCGTCTGCTACTTCTGGTTGCGAACTTTATCGTCGATGTTCTCTACTAAGTCCGTTCAGCAAAACTATGGCAATAGCGTGAAATGATCAAGTATGACACATAGAATGGACCTGCTATCCCCGTTTGAATAAAAAATCTCATTTCAGTAGACCTTTAAATAAATCACAAAGCCTGATGAGAAAAATGCAAAACATTATCACTACACTTATCAATGTTTGGCACATTTTAGCTGCTTGATATTTCTGATTGATTATAAAACTTTAAGGAAGTTGTCACAGAAGTAAACAAGGTAGGAGTCCAACTTTCACATACTCTTAATACCCAATAATATTAGTGATTAATTACATATCCCTTATTTTAATACAATATGTACATACACACACACACATACACACATGTACATATTTGGATACATCTATTTGTTGTTGTTTCAAATGCTATATATAATTGTATCGTTAATTAGACCTTGACTGTGCAAATTAACACACTGTAGTGTTGACCAATGTTGACCAGACAGACGATGAGGCAAAATAACCTCCTCTCACTTGCATGACAGTTTGGCTATAAAAACACTTTTATTTCGGGAAACACATCCCTGTTTATTAATTTAACATTTACAACATGTCAGTTAAGACCATTATAATAACCACAATCAATAAACATATCGGATCGACAAGCAAGCATCTCTCCCAAAAGAGAACACAACTGAACAGTAAATTCATCTTACAAGGTCATTTGGCAAACACGCATTTATATTCATTTCTGATGGGAAAACATATTTAAATTTATTGCCGACCTTAACACGCCAACAGTAACCCTCATAACACCGTTAACACCACAGCGCTAGCTAGCAACAACAACAACAACAATACAGCACTTTCTCATTATGAACTAATGACTAGGGCTATGTACTGTGTACCGGGATTTTCTGTACCGGTTACTAATTGGGTCGGTCCAGAAAGACCTTTAAGATTCTGGACAAATGATACAGCTATCAGTATTTTTTTTTTTTTATCCAGATGACCGTAAAAGTCCAAGTGCTGCTACTAATCAGTAAAAAGACACGGTAATCAGCTTTAACCAGATTTTAAAAGTTCCACCGCCAGCCTCCTCTGCTGACATTTAGATTTCACAATGTTCCTATATTTATTTTTGCGCATGTAAGGGTTTCACCTGTCAATCATCACACTGTACTGCCAATTGAAATTATTACATACTTCTATAATCAAAATGAATCATGAAAATGAAAAATAGAAATCAAATTATTTTTTCATCAATTGTACTTGATTTTTAATGTCTATGGACATCGTAATTAATGTGTTTTATTACCATTTCAGGTCTTAATGGATGGATGGATGGATATTTAGTCTATTTTTACCTGCATTGTCCTTTCCATCCTTACACTTTCTATCATTGTAACTGAGCTACTGCTAGGTGGAACAATTTCCCTTGTGGATCATTAAAGTTTGTCAAAGTCTAAGTCTAAGTCTAAGTGTGTACAATTGTAAAGTGGGGCAGAGCGCCTTATTTAAATGAGGATTTTGCGTGAACTAAACGAGACATCACTACAGAGACACTCGTTTACTGCACATTCATGTTATCGTGCTCCTACTTGTGGCATTTTGCTATGTTTTCAAATATGCAGGATACATCTACCACTTTTTATGGGCATTTTACAAGCAGTTGTGCAGTGCATCTACATTGACACCACATTTAACCGCTGAAAGTGCATGAGAGAGAGGATGCACTTAGTCCACTTAATAGGTAAAAATGCATATTTTAAGAAGTTTTTTTTTCATATAAGAAATATGTTAATAATATATAGTCTATGTGAAAAAAACGAAAGTGATTAGAAAATATTAAATGACACCAAATGACATGCTTCAATTGAATTAGGTTTTTTTTCCACCCCTAAATCATCTAGCAGCAATAAAATTGTTTTGCTGAACAGACAATGTCTACATTTTTTCATTTTTGACCATCCAGAAATGTTGACACACATACTTTCCCCTCTCCTGCAGCATCTTTACGCCTGCCTTAGAGCAATTTTCCCCTCAAGTGGAGCTTGCGACATTATTGGTTTGTCGGGACATTATTCATTATTCACTGATGACTGTTGACGATTCTTTCGATGCTGAGCTCAAGTACACACGTACTTTGTGGACGCCGTCTTCTCCACATTCCTGTAAGTGTTTTGCTGTGGTCCAGCATTTATTTTTGTTAATTTGCGTCCTGTCAGAGCATTTCCCAGTTGCTCTTGATTTTTGTTTGTTTGTTTAAATCATTAAATACCCTTTTTACTGCACACTTCCTCCTCGTTCGTTTGAATTTAAAGTTACCACAACCTTTGTCGTTTCCACGAGGCAATGATTTGACAGAGGGACTGACGACATGCCGCAATTTTTGGAAAAATATGGGACGCCTTTTAGTCCAGGAAACAATAATTTTATCGTTGAAGTGATTCAATATGAAAAACATTATATCGTATTCGTCCATAACTGAGGTAGAGGAAAGTTTGTTATAAAAGCAGGCTGTCATCTGGAAAGTGTTTCTTTAAAAGCGAAATAATTCTTTTTTTTTTTTCTACAAGGTCAGCATCCATTTTAGAATGGCAGCCTGAATTTGAATTAGCTGTGAGGTAGAGCAAATATCAATCAGGGTGAGTGACAACGCTGCACAGACAATCTTCACGGCTCATCTCACATGGTCTGCCAGCAGGTTATGAGTGGCGAGGGAGGGCAGAACATCGGTTAAAGGTTTCCCTCGTGGTTCCTCACTTTGCAACATTCTGTAACACCATTCAATCGTTCATACTAGATAATATGTTTACCAAAAATCCAAAATATATGCAGATGCCAAGCAGTTCTGTTTTGGATCAATATATGCATGGAGTTCGAATCATCCGTTCATTTTTCTACCGCTTGTCCCTCTCGGGGTTGCAGGGGGTGCTAGAGCCTATCCCAGCTGCATTCAGATCAGTGTTTTGAAAATTCCTTTTAAAAAACAACTAACCATAGTTATAGCATAGGTATAGTTGAATTTATTCTTTATTAAATGAAATAAAGAATGAGACGCTTCAATTGAATTTGTTTTTTTTTCAGCCCCTAAATCATCTATATATATATATATATATATATATATATATATATATATATATATATATATACAGTCACAATCAGAAAAGTTTACATACACTTGTAAAGAACAAAATGTCATGACTGTTTGAGTTTCCAATCATTTTTACAACTCTTATTTTTTGTGATAGAGTGATTGGAGCACATACTTGTTGGTCACAAAAAACATTCATGAACTTTGGTTCTTTTATGAATTTCTTATGGGTCTACTGAAAATGTGACCAAATCTGCTAGGTGAAAAGTATACATACAGCAATGTTAATATTTGGTTACATGTCCTTTGTCAAGTTTCACTGCAATAAGGCGCTTTTGGTAGCCATCCACAAGTTTTCTGGTTGAGTTTTTGACCACTACTCTACCAAAAGTGCCTTATTGCAGTGAAACTTGCCAAAGGACAGGTAAACAAATATTAACATTATGTATACTTTTGACTTAGCAGATTTGGCAACATTTTAAATCACTCTATCACAAAAAAATAAGAGCTGTAGAAAATATTGGACACTCAAGACAGCCATGACATTATGGGGTTTGTGCAACCCTTTGAGACACTTGTGATTTAGGGTTATATTGATAAACATTGATTGATTGATATTTTTACAAGTGTATGTAAACCTTTGATCACGACTGTACAGTATATATGAGTACTTTTTTTCATAAATATATATATATATATATATATATATATATATATATATATATATATATATATATATATATATATATATATATTAGGGCTGGGCAACGATTATACATTTTAATCAAAGTTAATCGCACTATTTCTCCGATTAATCGCGATTAACTGCATTGTATACGCAAAGCCCAATAATGAATTCAAAAGTAGTGTGTAGTGCACCTTTATTGGAATATTCTCCCACATGAACAAAAAAGCCAAAACATTTGTTGTGCAAACACAATTTAAATCAGTCTTTGTTAAACAGTAGCAGTTAAATAGCATATTTTATGAAAATCAACTCAAAAAATGTAAATACAAACATTTGAGCTTATTGCCACTGCCAGAGTATTTAAGTTATCCTGTTTGTTATGGAAAATAAATATAATCTACATACAAATCTCTGAGCCACAATCATAACATCTGAACAGGCAATTTCTGAGGTAACAGCAGAAACATTTTTTTTATCAGGGATCTTATGTTTAAAAAACCCATATTATAGGTAGTGGGCTGTTTTAGGGAATTTTTGATCAAATTATCAGTAGTAGCAATATTAATAATGTTGTGTTTATTCTGCGTAGTGCACTTAAAATAATTATGACCATATCTAGGAATTGATATAATGGGAATTTTCCGATTGTTTGCTTGGTGCTTTGATAAATTGAATGCATCAAATACATGGTACTATATTGTGATGTTATGAGCCAGGGAAATAAAGAACTACCCTACCCAGCATGCAACAGGAGTGACGAGCATGTGCGGTAGCCCCGGTAAAGGTTGTGTGTCGCCATCTTGTATGTTGTGATATGCACGCTCTGAAAGCAAACGTTAAGAACTCAGCCAACACTCCTCGTCTGCATTATTCATAAATAGACAGACAACACATATACTCCGCTGCTTCACAGGCCGCTGGATGTAGCCGGCAAAGTATTCCCATGTTAGCTAGCCGGTCTAGCAAGCACGCGTCATTCAGTCCAAAACGGCCCGATCTATCCACATTCAGAATTGTCTGGCGGTCGTAAGTGATGCCAGAGTGACCACGCTGTAAGCCAGCCATGAAATTTGCAGAATTGTCCGGTATTTTTGCCAAATGTTCCATTTTTACCAAGACCTCCTCGACGCCGAAGCCCGTCCGGGCGACCCCATCTTGTTAAGAAAAGGCGTTAACAAAATAAAAGCATGTAAACAACATACGCAAATGCGCGTTAAAATAATTGTCGGCGTTAATAGATTGATGAATTAACTCGTAATTAACGCATTCATTTGCCCACCCCTAATATATATATATATATATATATATATATATATATATATATATATATATATATATATATATATATATATATATATATGTATATATAAATATATATATAAATATATATATATATATATATATATATATATATAATATATATATATATATATATATATATATATATATATATATATATATATATATATATGCATAGGATGAATTGATTTTGAATCATAATAAATAATGGGTAATACGCTTTTGTCCCCCAAAAAAATGTTCATAGTATTTTCATAGAGTAACTTAGTGGGTCATTTCGATTTTGTGTAAACAATTGGAAAGACCCTCACAGCCAAGCTTACAGTTTACAGCACAAAGGTTACATTTAGAGTTTTTGAAGTTTGACCAGGGGTGTCCAAAATAGTATGGCTTCATGTGGACCATTGTGGACGTATCCTAGACATTATTTGTTGAACTTCAGCTGGAAGAAATGCTTGTTGCGACCAAACAACTCGAGGGAATAACCGCAGAAACAACTCGGACTGTCGGTAGGCTTTGGCCAGCACTTATGTTTAAGACAGGTATGTAAAAAAGTGTCACCTTTTGGATTACTCTGTAACGACAACTTAAACATTGGTGCCAATGGAAGAGTTTGGCCTGATTTTCTCACTTCAAAGTAAGTAGGAAGTAAAATCTATCGCATGCAAGACAAAAAGAGGCCATTTTAAGAGCTCATCTTAATAAAATGACCTCAGCTACAAAATGTGCACAACATAACCCGCTGGAGACATGGCAAAAGGGTTCTTATCACAACGGCAGCAAAACACCAATTACCATTTCTAATTTCCATTTTGAGTCAAGTCAATGTAATCAACACTTGCAGGCTCAACAGTCCATTCACAATCATGGAGGGAGAAAAGAGGTATTGTATATACATGTCTTGAAGACCTACCAAGAGATTACCTCTAATTAAGTCTGTCAAGTTACAGGGATCCAACTAGGATAATATTTGTTAGAACAGAGTCGGAAAGATCAGTTTAATCAGTTCTCGTCTCTCCTTTAACATGTTCGTCACAGCTGCGGATGGCTTGAAAGTAGCACTGACGTTAGCGGGTCTTGTCATGAGATTGAAGCAGTTTTAGTTCTACATGATAAGACTACAGTATATACTGTAATTATTTAGCTCTAAATGGGGTCAAGGACTTTCACTCTTAAACTTAATGGACTTTGTAGTGAAAATTGTGTTTATTGCTACATGGAATCTTGTGGGATTGGTTATGGCACTAATGTATACAAACATTTATACATCTTTAGTTAAAGTTAAAGTACCAATGATTGTCACACACACACTAGGTGTGGTGGAAGTAGCGGTGGCCACGCCCGGGAATCATTTTTGGTGATTTAACCCCCCAATTCCAAACCTTGATGCTGATTGCCAAGCAGGGAGGTAATGGGTCCCATTTTTATAGTGCTCCCCACTGCTCCCCTCACCTCCTAGGGGGTGATCAAGGGTGATGGGTCAAATGCAGGGAATAATTCTGCCACAGCTAGTGTGTGTGTGTGTGTGAGACAGTCATTGGTACTTTAACTTTTACTACATCACTCCTGACCATAAGATCATGGTACTTTTGTTAAACACATTATTTGCAGGTAGTCTAAACAAAAGTGCTTTCAAGAGCCCTTATATGTTATACTTTATATTTTAGTCGACTAAATTTACTGCAATTTTAGCTAACTAAAATGTTGTGTAATTTCATTGACTAAAACTAAATCATTGTAGATGATTAACGTTAAACAAAAACTAAAATGCATTAAGCTTTTTGCAGCTCGTCTTGAGTACATGCATGTTGAGTTGAATAAATTGACACAGATCCACACTATTTTGTTTTTGAGATGTTTTGAGATGAAATGCACCTTTTCAGTAAGCAAAATAGTATTTATCTGCACTGTAGGTCCCAGAGCTGTTGTTCAGCGTGAGGCAAATACATCCATCCATTTTCTACCGCTTGTCCCTTTTGGTGGTGCCTATCTATATTTCAGGTTGAAAAAGTTTGCCCTGCTGAAAAAACTTAGGGCCCCTCTCAAATGCTTTTCTATAGCCAGGTCTGCTTTGACAGCTCTTCAGTCTAATATGTTTTGTTGGAGTCATGGAGGGGTTTAAATGGGAGAAAGGGGACACATATTTTTTTTTTTTTACTTTGAACATGACAAAGAAAGGTTTGGAGTACCGTCCCAAAGACAGACATGATTTGTGTGCCTTATGTGGATGTATGTCATTTGCCAGAGTTAATTTATGTAGCAAGTTTTTATGGGCAGCTGGAGAATTTAACAATAAAACTTTCTGCACTGTTGACCCGTTCACAATACAACCCTCAAAAGCAAAAAATAACGCATGAAAAACCCACAAAACAAAACTCTCAGTTTCTTGTTATTATTTTTTTCTAAATGGAAATATGTCATGAATGAGTGACTGCTACCATTTAAAAGACAGTAAATTGCAAAATACATTTTTAAAAGGCCACCCGTGTGAAAGGATAAACCAATTCTCTGTTGAACAGAAAATGAATAATGAATAAATGTCAGTGTACAACTTTGAATTATAAAATACCTTCTTTATATCTTTTATAAGTCAGCTAGCGGTTCAAATACAATGGCGCCTAAACCTACAGGCAGATTGCTTTCCACACTTGACATTGTATCTTAAAGCAGCCCTCCCAGCAGGCACAGACATTGATACAACGTTGTTTGTACATACATGTCCTTTTAAACTGACTTTGAAACAACGTTGTATTGAGTTTGTCTGTTGGGAAATGACCAAATTTCAATTGTCAAATCAACGTCACAACCTGACGTTGAATAAACGTTGTCAAAAAGTATGTTGTCAAAAAGTATGTTGTTTTAACGTTGTATTTATGTTGTAGGTTAATGGTTGGGAAATCACCAACATTCAAAGATCAAATCAACGTCAGAACCCAACATCGATTAAAGGTTGTCAAAGAGCATGTTCTTTCAACGTTATGCTCGTCAAGACCTAATTCTACAAGTTCTCAATGTTGTTCTAATGTTGTTTGCCTGCTGAGCCGCCTATTGAAATTAAAGTAATCTGTGCACTGTCCTCCCAAAACAGCTGACTTTTAAAAAATAAAATATATACTTTTGGATCAGAAATATTGTTTGAAAAGCGGTACAATAGAATGTATACCAACTACAAGAGTAATGGTTTACATGAAGTGATGTAAACCAGTAATAATGTATAGCTCTTGTCTCTTCCAGGAGACAGAATAGGACATTCAAAATTATTTTTAGTCCATTCTTCCCGTCCGATTAGATGCAAAATGTACAACGAGCCAATTTACCGAAGAGAGAGGCCTGGTCAATAAGGCTGAGATAGCAGCGAGTGATGTTGAAAAATAGGATATATCTTGTTATGCTATCTTCCACAGTCAGTGTAGTGGTAAAGAAGAGTGGATGCATTTTAGGCGATGTGCTGGGACAGTTACTGGGCAGCAAGCATTCATAGCGGCGGAGGACCAGATTACCCTGGACACCCAGAACAGCTTCAAGCGTGCACATTAATACGAGCCGTCGGTGGAAAATCAAGGCTCAGCCACCTTTTTCCAACTTTGTCCAACTTTCTAACCCAATCAGATCCGCCTCAGTCCAATTTTCTTCAATATATAATTAACCTTTGGTCAATTACAGAATATCCGGCTTCTTCTACCTTCATTAACATATTTCAATCACAGAGAATGACGACATTCTGATCCCTCCCAAGAAAAGTTCTTATTTTACGTTCGCCATCAAGTCCAAAAACATTTCACAATTTTTTGACACTGCGACGTACATACAACATTCAATTGTTCTGCAGTTAATAAGAAGAGGAGTGAGTATTTTTCGACCTTTTATTCTTTCCACTGGTGTGTTTGCGGTAGTAAGGTGTAGATACATACTAGAATAAGTAATTGCAGTAAGAGTTGGCTGTATCTATGTATATATCTATGTATAGTCGAGGTTTCTATGGTTTATGTCATACCTGTGAAGCAGGTCTTATGTTTGATCATGTTATGTTTAGTTTTTTGGACATTCAGCACTTGCTTTTGCACTTCCTTGTTTTCTTTGTCACCATGGCTACTCATTAGTTCCCACCTTGTCATGCCCCTGCCCTCAGTCCTGCACCTGTTTCTCATTACCACAGCTACTATTTAAGTCATTCACTTTCTGTCCATCGGTCTGGGAACTTTGCGTTTTGCCTGCATTCTACCTTGCCTTGCCAAACTTCATGCCTTGCCACGCTGCTAATTATTTTGACCATGCCACGTAAGATTTTTGTATTTTTTGCCTCAGTGCTAGTTTTTGTTTTATTGTGTATCTTTGATAGTATCTTTTGTTTATTTATAGATAGTCATGCCTTTGTGCTAATTTTTGTTTGAAGTTTTAGTATAGCTTAATATCCGCCCCCGAGCGCGCCCTTTGTTTTGCTTTTTTGTATTTTTGGTGTATAAATAAATAACTATGTACCTGAATTTACGCCTGGCTCGTCCCATATTCCCTCTGCGTCGAAGGAGCAAAATCAATTTAAGTCACAGTCCTGACAGTTTATCCCTTATACAGTACTCAATACCGGGGTAGAGTTGAATATACGTTAGTTCAGGAAAAAACACAAGAGGCTATAACATCCCTAAAAGCCTGTTTTAATAAAAAAATAAATCCCTTGACAACAGGAAAACCTGCAAAACAGGCTTGAAGGGATGACATAGCCACTTTTGTTTTTTCGTGACCAATTGTATATATATATATATATATATATATATATATATATATATATATATATATATATATATGTGTCTTGATTGGATTATCCAGAGAATAGTACTCGATACCGTGGTAGAGCGCAATATGTAGGTGTGGGAAAAAATCACAAGACTACTTCATCTCTACAGATCTGTTTCATGAGGGGTTCCCTCAATCATCAGGAGATCTCCTGATCATCAGTAGTCTTGTGATTTTTTCCCACACCTACATATACATATATAAATATATATATATATATATATATATATATATATATAGCAATATAATAATGTATCATACTTATTTGTAAATATAAGAATGTGTGCGTCGGTGGTGCTAGGGTTAGTGTATGAGTAGTCCTGAGTTCAATCCTGGACTCGGGATCTTTCTGTGTGGAGTTTGCATGTTCTCCCTGTGACTGCGTGGGTTCCCTCCGGGTACTCCGGTTTCTTCTCACCTCCAAAGACATGCACATGGGGATAGGTTGATTGGCAACACTAAATGGTCCCTAGTGTGTGAATGTGTGTGAGTGTTGTCTGTCTATCTGTGTTGGCCCTGCGAGGAGGTGGTGACTTGTCCCGGGTGTACCCCACCTTCCGCCTATGTGCAGTTGAGATAGGCTCCAGCAACCCCCGCGACCCCGAATGGGACAAGCGGTAGACAATGGATGGAGAATGCATGCTTTAAGAATAAATACATGAATTATTGAATATAACTACAACCCAATACAAGCAAAACACCTCAGTAAATATGCAGTGATCACTTAAAACTATTGAATTGTGTTAATGTATCAATATGAAAGTGTTTAGTGGTTGTCAATCATTTTAATTCATTTACAATTACTTTAATGCAAAATTAAAACCAATACAAGACCAAAATGTGTAAATAATAATAATTTGCAAAAATTTTAGATATAAAGGCAGACACAATGTCTCCAAAATCCAAGTCACATGAGACAATGTCATTCTCGGAGTGGATTGCTCGCCTGAAAAAATGTTCCTGTACCTGGATCTTACCAACAGGTGAAGGGAAGAGATCAGCTCCCAGGCGAAAGTAGTGGCACAATATCTAAGGTTATGTCCCTACAGTCTATAGTACGGTATAGTAATTATGGTCATGTAACATGTACTTTGACATTTTTGTTCTTTCATTATGTTGAATATAAAAATATGTAAAATATGTTTACTGCAGACACCTGGAAACGTCTTTGTTCAGCCAAAGTGAGGACATGCAAATGTGGATTCCACTCTAAAACAGCAAGAGCAACCCACAAACTCCAGCAAAAGATTCTGTCCAAAGGCAGTCAGAGTCACGCAGAGGAAAGGCGAGCAGTCCAAATCTGTTTATAACCAGCAGAAAGTCCAAGAGTGGTATTTCCTGCCCAACATCTATTTAATAGAGCAAAGCTGGATTTGTCCATGTTTAAGGTTTTCGAACATCTGCCTGCTGTGGCTTAAGTTAAAGTTAAAGTTAAAGTACCAACTATAGTCACGCACACACTCGGTGTGGTGAAATTTTTCCTCTGCATTTGACCCATCCATCATGTTCACCCATTGGGAGGAAAAGGGAGCAGCGAGCAGCAGCGGTGGCCGCGCTCGGGAATCTTCTTGGTGATTAATCCCCCAATTCCAACCCTTGAGGCTGAGTGCCAAGCAAAGAGGTAATGGGTCCCATTTTTGTAGTCTCTGGTATGACTCGGCCGTGGTTTGAACTCACAACCTATCGATCTCAGGGCGAACACTCTGACCACAATGCCAGAATCAAACGTAGTGGCCATAAGAGTAACACAGACAAACAGTACTTGCTTGTCAGTTATAATTACCAAGGTAGGTATGTATAATTTGAAACTAGTAGTAATTAAAATTAAAATGTGTCACAAACCGAGACCAATATAAACCATGAATCAGCAGCACTTCTCTGTTGGTGAGCAGTTTTCTTCATGTAATTTTTGTCTTATGTTTACTTTATAAACAATAATTTTATGTTTCTTAAAATATCTGACCTTTTTGTTGACCTGTTTGGCTTACAACCTTCTTTTATGTTTTCGCAGAGATATTATGTTGTCCTAAAAAATGGGTTCAGATGCTTGTTTTCTCAGGGTTTACAATCTATTGAAAATGTTTCCACAACTCATTTGCTAATGATCTATTGTCTACAACTCAAGACAGAAGCAAAAGCAACTCTTCTTCCTTGGTTATTCAAGAGGCTTTTCTTATTCACCTACCTACTTTTTGGTCACCTACCTACGATTTGGTGTTTCCATGTTTGTTTGTTTTACCTGCAATTGTGTGCTGACTGTTCATCCTGTTCATCCTCTTCTTAAAAGACCTAACCTCGATCCTGACCTCATGGTAAACTACCGACCGGTGTCTCACCTTCCCTTTATTTCAAAAATCCTCGAAAAAATTGTTGCGGAGCAGGTAAATGAACACTTAGCGTCTAACAATCTATGTGAAACCTTTCAATCCGGTTTCAGGGCAAATCACTCCACGGAGATAGCCCTCTCAAAAATGACTAATGATCTATTGCTAACGATTGATTCTGATGCGTCATCTATGTTGCTGCTCCTCGATCTTAGCGCTGCTTTCGATACTGTCGATCATAATACTTTATTAGAACGTATCAAAACACGAATTGGTATGTCAGACTTAGCCCTGTCTTGGTTTAACTCTTATCTTACTGATAGGATGCAGTGTGTCTCCCATAACAATGTGACCTCGGACTACGTTAAGGTAACGTGTGGAGTTCCCCAGGGTTCGGTCCTTGGCCCTGCACTCTTCAGCATCTACATGCTGCCGCTAGGTGACATCATACGCAAATACGGTGTTAGCTTTCACTGTTATGCTGATGACACCCAACTCTACATGCCCCTAAAGCTGACCAACACGCCGGATTGTAGTCAGCTGGAGGCGTGTTTTAATGAAATTAAACAATGGATGTCCGCTAACTTTTTGCAACTCAACGCCAAAAAAACGGAAATGCTGATTATCGGTCCTGCTAGACACCGAACTCTTTTCAATAATACAACTCTAACATTTGACAACCAAACAAGGCGACACGGTAAAGAATCTGGGTATTATCTTCGACCCAACTCTCTCCTTTGAGGCACACATTAAAAGCGTTACTAAAACGGCCTTCTTTCATCTCCGTAATATCGCTAAAATTCGCTCCATTCTGTCCACTAAAGACGCTGAGATCATTATCCATGCGTTTGTTACGTCTCGCCTCGACTACTGTAACGCATTATTTTCGGGTCTCCCCATGTCTAGCATTAAAAGATTACAGTTGGTACAAAATGCGGCTGCTAGACTTTTGACAAGAACAAGAAAGTTTGATCACATTACGCCTGTACTGGCTCACCTGCACTGGCTTCCTGTGCACTTAAGATGTGACTTTAAGGTTTTACTACTTACGTATAAAATACTACACGGTCTAGCTCCATCCTATCTTGCCGATAGTATTGTACCGTATGTCCCGGCAAGAAATCTGCGTTCAAAGGACTCCGGCTTATTAGTGATTCCCAAAGCCCAAAAAAAGTCTGCGGGCTATAGAGCGTTTTCCGTTCGGGCTCGAGTACTCTGGAATGCCCTCCCAGTAACAGTTCGAGATGCCACCTCAGTAGAAGCATTTAAGTCTCACCTTAAAACTCATTTGTATACTCTAGCCTTTAAAGAGACTCCCTTTTTAGACCAGTTGATCTGCCGTTTCTTTTCTTTTTCTTCTATGTCCCACTCTCCCTTGTGGAGGGGGTCCTGTCCGAACCGGTGGCCATGTACTGCTTGCCTGTGTATCGGCTGGGGACATCTCTGCGCTGCTGATCCGCCTCCGCTTGGGATGGTTTCCTGCTGGCTCCGCTGTGAACGGGACTCTCGCTGCTGTGTTGGATCCGCTTTGGACTGGACTCTCGCGACTGTGTTGGATCCATTATGGATTGAACTTTCACAGTATCAGGTTAGACCCGCTCGACATCCATTGCTTTCCTCCTCTCCAAGGTTCTCATAGTCATCATTGTCACCGACGTCCCACTGGGTCATTATTGTCACCGATGTCCCACTGGGTGTGAGTTTTCCTTGCCCTTATGTGGGCCTACCAAGGATGTCGTAGTGGTTTGTGCAGCCCTTTGAGACACTAGTGATTTAGGGCTATATAAGTAAACATTGTTTGATTGATTGATTGTTCCCGTAGCAGAGAAAAACTGAAAATTAAATCTCATTTATGTCTTATTCATATATTCTAGACATAAAAGAGCATTAATTGTGACCATAGTGGTTTTCTCATTCTTTGAAATATGTCTCCTGAGAATCATGTCTTACAGTAAGCGGTGGGTGAGATCTCAAAGTTGTCTCTTTTCCTGATCTCAACTCGGACAAAACTGAGAGATGAATGATCTGGTTTCCAATATGTCTCAATAGTGTCTCCGTGAGAGATATACTTGGTTTTGTCTCTCACTACTCACTATTTGAGTTCTCAGATGTGTCTCCTGAAAAGTAAGGCCCCGTTTACACTAAGCCGGATAGGGTTATCCAGGGTATATCACACCAAACCTTATCCGTGTCCCCACACAACAATGCCACCGTTTAAGACCAACGGGCCCCTACGTCCGCCAGCTCAACGCGACCTAGTACGCATACGCGGAAAAAAAAAAAGCATCTATCTGCTTTCCAGTCGATGACTTTACTTCACTGTGAAGTTATTTAAAAGTGCAAATGTACAAATTTTATATGAAAAGGTATCTCCTTTGAACAATATCCAGTATTGTGGTATTTCAACTAACTAGAATCCAGTGTGCTGTGGGGCCCCATTGCAGTGAATCACACGTGAGCTATCATATATTAATCCCATCTTTCATCAACATGTGAAAGGTGACAATGCAATGAAGAACATTTTACAACAGTTAATCGAGACAGATAATACCCAAAGTACTGTTGTTGTCGGTTGACTCTGCCGTTGGGGTATGCTTTCATGAGTTATGGCGTCAGGGAATAAACTGGGTCACCCAAAATAAAAAAATGGGCCTCTGATCTTCATCTTCCAAAAGTTGTTTGGAACACGAGGGGGTGGTTCCATCTTTCAGCTGTGCGCTGATGGCGGAGTTAGAGAAGATGCGGGCATCATGCACGCTGCCTGGCCATTTCACAGTCACATCCATATAGCAATATTTATAGTCACACACTGCCTGTGTCACATCCACAGAAGGAAGGGACCGAGTTTTTCGGTAAATAGACTCACAGCTGACGCGGACGATTGGAAAGTTCTCTTGCCGTCTGAGAAGTGTTGTATCCGAAATAGCTGCAATCGCCCGTTGCCTTCTCTTAAGGTATTGATCTGTGATTTCCAAAAGCGCCTGTACATGTAGAAGAAGGAGAAACACGGGCATGTCTGGATGATCCGCCTCCATCTTTGTTATGAAGCTGCCTGTGGCACGTTCTTCTGATGTCTTTTCCTGTGTGGAGCGCTGGCTTTCTGGCGTCACTTCCTTTCCGAACTCACTTTGTAAACAATCAATGAGTCCATACAAAGCTAAGTGCCGGAGATTTTAAAGATTACACGGCTGACTTACCCGTGTAAAAATTTGTCCAAGGAGGGGAACCTTAAACGTTGGTTTAGTGTGGCTGAAACGGTGCTTAGGCTAAATAATTATTTGTTTAAGGGGTTAAAAGACTTAGTGTAGACATAGCCCAAGTCTCACAGTGAGAACTGTGTGAGGTTTCAAAATTGTCTAACATTTGTCTCTTTTTCTGATCGCAACTTGGACAAAAATGAGAGATGATTGGGCTGGTTTCCAATATGTCTCAGTGAGAGATATACTTGTTCACTATTTCAGTACTCGGATGTGTCAGGACTGTGACATGAATTTATTTTGCTTCTTCTATGCAAAGGATGATTCGAACGGGCGAACGTGAATGTAAGTACATGGTTTTTATTTATACATTATAATACAAAACGGCAAAACAAAAAGCACGCTTGATGGCGGATAATAACCTATCCGCCATAAACTAAGAACAAAAACAGCACAATGGCAATACTATCTACAAAACAAACAGAAGATACTATAAAAGGCACATGGCAAACAAAAAACTAGCACTGAGGCATATAAACAAAGAAGTCTTACGTAGCGTGGTCAAACAAACAGCGTGGCAAAGCATGAGGGTCCGGCAAGGAAAGGTAGGTGCGTGGTCATGAGTATTCAACACAGTCCAGTAGGTAAAGAAGCCAGGCCGAGGAAAGGAAAACAAATGACTTAAATACTGTTGTGGTAATTAGAACCAGGTGTGAGAGGCTGAGGATCGGGGCGTGACTAAGGGGACCAGGTGGAAACTAATGGGTTGGCATGGAAACAAACAAAACCAGGAAGTGCAAAATTTGAAGCAAGAGTCCAAAAAAAAAACATGACCAAACATAAACCTGATTTACAGGCATGACAGGATGTGTTTCTTTTCAATCTCAGTAAAAATATAATTGAGTCATGCATTTAAAATGGCATATTTAAATATACCTCAATAATATTTTAGTTTGTATCCTGCCAACATTTGAGAAAATAATTCAGGGAATATGGATGTTTGGTCTATATGGTTTATTTACATAATTTACTTATTTGTTGCTTTCTTACAGTAGCTTATTGACTACAATTCTGAGAGTCGAAACTTAACCCAAATAGCAATGATGTGCTCAAAAGACACTTTTTGAGACCTTTTAACTTGTGTTAACTTTATATAGGTTAACTGATGGCAAATTGTTAAGTGCTCGTGCCTCACAGTGAGAAGGTCGCGGGTTCGATCCCTCTGCATGCAGGTTGCATGTTCTCCCCCTGACTGTGTGGGTTCTCTGATGTAGGCTGATTGGCAACACTCAATTGGCCCCAGTGTGTTGTCTGTTGTCTGTCTATTAGTGTTGGCCCTGCAATGAGGTGGCATCCTGTTTTTAATTCTCAGATTTGTCTCAGACATCTCCTTTCATTCACTCCCACCACGTTACTGGCCTTCTCTACCAACTTGTCCAGTCTTTTTGCGTCTCTTACACTCAGCCCGCTGCCCCAGCAAGCCACGGCATATAAGAAAGCGCTCGCCACCACCGACTCGTAGAACATCTTCAACATCTTTGTACAGACGTTGAAGGATCCTAGCCTCCTGAGGAAGTAGAGGCGGGCGGCTCTGTCCCCTCTTGTAGAGGGCCTCAGCGTGTTTTGACCCATTCAGCTTGTTGTCCATGTGTACTCCGAGGTATTTATAATCCTCATCCATGTCCACATCGACCCCCCTGATGGAAACAGGGGTCGCCAGAGTACTCCTCCTCCTTCCCAGGTCCACAACCAGCTCCTTGGTTTTCGTCACATTGAGCTGGAGGTGGTTCTTTCCACACCATGTGACAAAGTATTCCTCATCATCACCATCCTCAATACACCCTACTATCGCAGAGTCATCAGAAAACTTCTGAAGGTGGCAGGTCTCTGATTGATAGTGGAAATCGGTGGTGTAAATGGTGAAGAGGAAGGGGGAGAGGACTGTACCCTGCGGGGCCCCGGTGTTGCTGACCAGCCTGTCAGACACAGTCCTGCAGTCGAACGTACTGTGGTCTGTCAGTCAGGTAATCTACAACCCAGGACACCAAGGGGGCCTCCACCTGCATCTTCTCCAACTTCACACCCAGTAGCCCAGGCCGTATAGTATTGAAAGCACTGGAGAAGTAAGCTTGTACAGGTGGGTGTGGGCTCGGTTCAGCAGGTAGATGACTGCGTCCTCCACTCCCAGTCGTGGCTGGTAGGCGTATTGGAGTGGATCCAGGTGGGGCTTGACTGTAAGGCGGAGTTGTTCCAGGACCAACCTCTCCATGGTTTTCATGATATGGGAGGTTAGCGCCACCGGCCTGTAGTCCTTTGATGTGCTGGGTCGCGTGCACTTGGGGATGGGGACCACACATGAGGTTTTCCACAGTGTGGGGAGTTCTGCAGTCTAAGGCTCATGTTGAAGATGTGCTGGAGCACACCACACAGCTGTGGGGCGCAGGCTTTGAGCACCCTGGAGCTCACACCATCAGGACTTATTTTGCTGTGCATTCACCTGTTCTGCGGAGACAGATGCACTGGGGGGGGTCTCCGGTGGTTGGGGGAGGGGGGAGTCATCATCCTGAGGGTGAGGTGTTAAGTGGGGGGAGGTAGTCATTAGTGTTGGGGGCTGTGAGGCGGGGAGGGGGGGATGGATTGGTTTGCTGAAGTTGCCAGGGGCCCGGTTGGCATGCTTTGGAAGGGGGGCGGCAGGAGCTTGTCGGAACCACTGTGTCAAACCTGTTGAAGAACTGGTTTAGCTCATTGGCCCTCTCTTTGTCTCTGTTTGGTTTGTCTTAGAAGATGTTTGGCCCTCTCTTTGTCTCCGTCCACCCCTTGACCCCCCGATGGTTTGAGGCCGGTGATGGTCTGCATACCTCTCCAGACCGCCTTCATGATGTTATCCTTCAGCTTCCCTTCCAGCTTCCTCCTGTAGTTCTCCTTGGCCTCGCTGAGTTTGGTCTTTAGCAGCACCTGAACTATTTTCACCTCCTCCCTGTTACCAGCAAATAAATACTTTGACCTGCTTTTGGATATGTGACTCATTAATTGTGGCACAGATTTGTAATGCCAGTCATATTATTGTCAATACACTTAGCAGGCTTTGAAATGTGTAACGGTGTAACAACTTCAGTTCGATATCAGCCCGAGGCACAAAAAAAAGTGTTAACTTTGTTCATTTGTATTCAGGGACATCAGCCATTACCCAACCACCATTTGTTGCAATATCAGGGCATTCAATCGATCGCAACTGGACTGTTTGGTTTGTCTTAGAAGATGTTTGGCCTCAAAACCCAAATAGGCTTCATCAGTTCATGCTCAGAGACTTTGATTGGTCAGACCTAGCTGACCAATCTAAGTCTAAGTCCAGATCCGACAAATCTAAGTGTCTGAGCATGAACTGATGAAGCGTAATTGGATGAGAGGCAAAACGCCTTTTAAGACAAACCAAACAGTCCAGTTACAATCGGTTAAATGACCTGAATGAATGAGAATATTCATAGGCACATTTTGTTGTGTTCCATCCTCTTTTTGTCTCCTTTTTCTTTCTTTCTTCCCCCTTTGTCCAATCTTTTTTCCATTCTACCCTATCTATAACACACTATTGATCCCCAGCTTAAGAGGAGGATGTCAGCTGGAAGGCTGTGGAAGATGGAACTCTACTAAATGTTTGGTTTTCAATAGTTGGTGTCATAGTGTAATAATTCAACATTTTTTTTTATTGCAGGCAGGTTTTAAAAACAAATAATCAATTGATGCGTGTCCCTTTGTTTTTTTAAGCATGGTGACTTTTTCACTTAAAAGTGCTGTTTGCAACTTCCTCACAATAACATTTTAACATGAACACCACCGCCTAGATTATGTTACCATTGGTGGTTTGACAGAGCACATTTGTTTGACAATTGTTTATATTTTTCACCATTACAAAACTTATTTAATAAAACATTTTTACCGGCCCGAATAAAATGATTGGTGTTTATGGCAGTCAGTCACCTTGTCTCGTCACCACGTATGCACCTGGAGTGTGTGCAAACATACTAAGGCAGTCCAGGAGAAGCAACAAACAATTTGCAGTCATGTCATGGGATCTAAGCCGAGGATGTCGTTGTGGCTTGTGCAGCCCTTTGAGACACTCGTGATTTAGGGCTATATAAGTAAACTTTGATTGATTGAATGACTGGTTGATTGATGATAGAATATACTGTAACGGGTTGAGTTAAGGGGAGATGTTAATGTTAATGTGTCAACTTTCACGTACTTAGTTTCATGTACTGTTCTGTGACACTGAAGTTTACAGAGTGCCAGTGAAGGCAACATGTTCAGAGTTGCATGCTGGGGGTTACCTGTGATTGGGTGAGGAATAGGAGGGAGAGTTCTGTTATGCTGGGATGCGGAAGTGAAGAAATCGGAGGTTTTAGAGTGAGAGAGACAGACGCACGAGAGATAAGTTTACAACAATACTAGAGAGATATATAAATGTGCCTTTGGCGGTGGTTACGCCCCACAGTAGCCTTTTACGTGTCTAACAATAAAGACAGCAAGTGTACTATGCCTCTCGACTGGTTTCTGTGGAAACGCTACACTACTTTCAATGACAGCTAACGCTAGCTATCCAAATGGCTATTGTTAGCTAACAATACCTAAATCTAATGCATGTGTGCATGTGTTTTGTATGCACATATTTACATCATTATGTAGGAGAAGCCATGAGAGGGCGTCTGTCTAAATGTTGCGAACATAAACTTTTAGCTCCATTGTTTTACTCTTATGTCCCTCAAATTAAACAATTGTACTGATTGAGGTTACATTACAGACCAATTGTGAGGCCTACAGACACACAGTAATTACATTTTGTTTACACACTTCTGTACTTTCTGTCAAACTACATAGTTTCACATCAAATTGTACCTATTATCCGTAACATGATCAGAAGAGAGAGACAAAAAGTGTAACATTGGTTCAACAGCTGAGGAATGTTGAGTTTTTTTGTGAATAAAGTTTTTCACTCCGTATCCATCCATCCATCCATCTTCTACCGCTTATTCCCTTTTGGGGTCGCGGGGGGCGCTGGCGCCTATCTCAGCTACAATCTGGCGGAAGGCGGGGTACACCCTGGACAAGTCGCCACCTCATCGCGGTCCGTATCCATATCCATCGGTGAAAACTTAGACATAATTTTCCTGTCTTAAAGCATGTTGGATTTTTGTCTCAAAGCAAGGAAAAACAGTCAATCTCTTCCATTTGTGCAACGTTGAAGTTGTTTTCAATAAAAACTAAATTTTTTTTTTTTTTACAAAGCCCCTGTGTGGTATTTTTTTTCAAAATGAATGACTCATTTTGAAAAATTAGACACCAAAAGGATATGCCCAGTGGATTTTGGATTCATCTGTGTTGGGCCATGAAATAACATTTGTTCAAACACTTAGATATATAGAAATTGTTATTGTAGCTTTTATTTTTCAACAAGTCACATGGTTAAAATCTTAAGAAACTATGTATATTGCTACTACTAATCTAACTTGGTGCTAGTTTTAGGATGTTAGCATTTTGCATATCTCATTTAAACTTAGAGTAAAGTTAAAGTACCAATGATTGTCACACACACACTAGGTGTGGTAAAATGTGTCCTCTGTATTCGACCCATCCCCTTGATTACCCCATGGGAAGTGAGGGGAGCAGTGGGCAGCAGTGGTGCCGTGCCCGGGAATCATTTATGGGGATTTAACCCCCAATTCCAACCCATGATGCTGAGTGCCAAGCAGGGAGTTAATGGGTCCCATTTATTTATAGTCTTTGGTATGACTCGGCCGGGGTTAGAACTCGCAACCTACCAATCTCAGGGCGGACGCTCTAACCAGTAGGCCAATGAGTAGGTTTAGATTTTTATAACCGTAGATCAGGGGTCGGCAACCCGCAGCTCCGGAGCCGCATGTGGCTCTTGGATCACTCTAATGTGGCTCAGCTGCATACTTGACGACCCCCCCCCCTCCCATTTTTCCGGGAGGTTTTCCGCAATTCAGTGCCCCTCCCAAAATTTTTCCCAGGATAAAATTCTAAGATTTTCACCCGGTCAACAACATTGAGGGCGTGCCGTGATGGCAATGCCTTAAACGTCCTCTCGACCATGTCGTCGCGTCCGCTTTAATACTATGTTATCTGAGTGCCGGCCCGCCACATCTAGTGTGCGACTGCTGACTCAACATGCAAGCGACTGCAACGCATACTTGTTCAACAGCCATAGAGGTTACACTGTGAGTTGTGATATAAACAACTTTAACACTCTTACTAATATGCACCACACTGTGAACCCACACCAAACAAGAATGACGAACACATTTCGGGAGAACATCTGCACTGTAACACAACATAAACACAACCGAACAAATACCCAGAATCCCATGCATCCCCAACTCTTCCGTGCTACATTATACACCCCCCCCCCCCCCCGTGCACCGGTTGAGGTGGGCGGGTTAATGTAGCCCGGAAATGTTCTGGATACATGGGATTCTGGGTATTTGTTCTGTTGTGTTTATGTTGCATTAATAAAGTATGTCTGATTCTGATTCTGATTACATTGCGGATGTTCTCCCGAAATGTGTTTGTCAATCTTGTTTGGTGTGGGTTCACAGTGTGGCGCATATTAGTAAGAGTGCTTAAGTTGTTTATATGGCAACCCTCAGTGTAACCTGTATGGCTGTTGAGCAAGTATGCCTTGCAGTCACTTATGTTGCGATCCGGTGCTCAGATCTACACTATTTATTTTTCCATTTTGTATATTTCTCCGACTCCTTATTTCCTGTTTGCTTTGTCACCATGGTCACTCATCAGTCCACCTGCTAGTCTCGCCCCGCTCACCTGCTACTAATTATCACCCTCCTATTTAAGCCAGCCTTTTCTGTTCATTCGATCTGGGTTCATAGTTTGCTCTCACGCAACTGTACGTCTGGATTTTGATCATTTGCTTTCACGCAAGTATTTTTATTCTCGCTAGCTTCTCACGCTAAGCCACTTGTTTTTTCCAGTTTACATACTGATGATTTGTTTTCTCTTTTGTGCCAACGTGCCATTTTAGTTTGTCTATTTTTACTTCCTAGTTTTCATACTAGCGTTTTTGGTTTGCCATTTATTAGCTCCAGTATTTCTGTTCAGAGCTCCCTTTTTGTTAAATATATATTTTAAGATCCTACCTTTGTTGTGTTCACGTCAACGCATCCTCGAGGGAATCGAACCCGGCACCACAATGCCCACCAGTCCTTACAGCTTATGTGTGTCTGCAGAAGACTCACACAACATCAGAATGGGCTGGTAAGCTGTTTGTTACAGATGTAGAGGGCGCTAAACGCATTGTCATCATAGCACACCCTTATTATTGTTGTTTGGGTGAAAACCAGCAGACAGTCGAGAGAATGGTTGCTCTGAGACTCAGTAGTCTCCCGGAAAAATTGAGATGGTTGGCAAATGTGATGTTCTCAAGCGGCATTCAAATAAAACTCGCGGACCGCACTATTATTAAATTTTCTTATAAAGGTGCGGGCCGCGTGTCTGAGACCCCAGGTAATACATAGCACAAAGCAAAATACAACTTTATAGGCTGTGTTATTTAATTTTAAACTTCAAAAGAGTTTTGTGGCTCCCATAGTTTTCTTTATCTTGTGAAACGGGTCAAAAAGGCTCTTTGAGTGGTAAAGGTTGCCGACCCCTGCCGCATATGGATAGCAGCCAGTTACAACCATGCTATCTGTTGACATTTAAACTTTAAGCTTTATTAGCATTCACATTAGTGTCCCACTGATGTCCGCCTAAGAGTCGTTATTCTTAATTGCACACTCAGCTTGGTAATTAGATGCAAATCAACATCAATATGCATGCATAATCTACAAACCGAGTTGGAAGATATACACATTGATGTACTTAACATTTTTATGCCCAATGTATCTTTTCTACTAATGGCTATTGATCTCAGTTAAGCATTATAACATTCATTAAATCTGCAATCAAAGACAGATCCTACACATATATCCCCATTCAGCAAAATGAGACATTTAATGATTTACGAGACAAAAGCTGTTGCAAACCCTCTCCATTTTACAAGTGACATCACATTTCAAGGCTATCCTGTTCAACAATTGGTAGAATTGTCAATAGACCCACAAATGGAGTTTTACAGCACAATATGAAAAAAACGGTGATGCACCTGTAACCATACACATATGATATTGCAATCAATATAGTGTGTGTTGGGGTTTTCATGAGACGCATGCGGGCTTCCCAGGAAATGATATCCCAAAGCCTAACATAAATCCAAGGGTAAACATTTATGGCCTCCATTCCAAGGTATATTTGTGTTTGCCATCAAATTAATAAGCTGAACAATTGTCACTGATCGTATCACCATGATCCTGTAACCACAGAAAGTTGAATTTAGTGAGAAAAATGAGATCATTGGTTACTGTCATTCAGTACATTATATTCCAAAGCAGAGAGTATAGATTTAATAGAAATATGTTTTTGTTTGTTTTTATTTTATCTATTTTTTTTTATTTAAAAAAAGGACATGCCTGTGAATGGGACATAACAACATTAAGGGGCATACATAGTTTTTGGCATCAGGACAGGGGAAAATTCTTCCAACTAAGCATTCAATCACCACACAGCATCCGATAACCGAATATAGTTTTATGACCATGTAAATTGTCTTTGTCTGTTAGTTTCCAGTCCCCTCTGTCACACAGTGATTGATTCACCCAGGTTCCCCTATAGGAACCATTTGCAACTGATATGTAACATAATAAGATAATAGAAATAATGGATACAACAGGTATAGAGACAAATATAAATTTAAACATTGTAGACACTAAAGTAAAAAATAAAAAAGGCATAATCACACATTGAATAAACTAAAAGTTTTTTTTTTTTTTTAAAGACTTTTTAAAGGCTAACTGCCCATCATTCACAATCATTATGAAAGACATGACCTTGGAGGTTTTTTTTTTTTTTTCATTCTAAATATTGCTATGGAAGCTGCGCAATTACGCCTACAAATCTCTTAAATACACCTCCATCAAGGATTTATATACATGATGTTATATATATATATATATATATATATATATATATATATATATATATATATATATATATATATATATATATATATATATATATATAAAATCTCCTGATGATTGAGGGAACCCCTCATGAAATAGTTCTGTAGAGATGAAGTAGTCTTGTGATTTTTTTCCACACATATATATATATATATATATATATATATATATATATATATATATATATATATATATATATATATATATACACATCTATATATATATATATATATTTATATATATATATATATATACACATCTATATATATACACATCTATATTTATAATGATATTAGTACAAAACCCCAAACCAGTGAAGTTGGCACGTTGTGTATATCATAAGTAAAAACAGAATACAATGATTTGCAAATCTTTTTCAACCTGTAATTAATTGAATACACTGCAAAAACATGACACTTAATGTTCGAACTGAAAAACTGTATTTTTTGCAAATATAAGCTCATTTGAAGTTTGATGCCTAAAACATGTTTCAAAAAAGGTCACACAAGATGCAAAAAAGAAAGAACAACATTTCTCAACGAGCTTTTGTAAGAAATTTAGGGAGTTCACAATCTGTGATCCATAATATCATCAAAAGTTTCAGAGAATTTGGAGAAATCACTGCACGTCAGCGTTGATATTACAGACCATCGATACCTCAGACGGTACTGACTCAAAAAGAGCGACATCAGTGTGTAAAGGATATCGCCACATGGGCTCAGGAACACTTCTGAAAACCAATGTTAGTAACTACAGTTTGTCGCTACATCTGTAAGTGCAAGTTAAAACTCTGCTATGCAAAGCGAAAGCCATTTATCAACAACACCCAGAAACGCTGCCGACTTTGCTGGGCCTGAGCTCATCCAAGATGGACTAATGCAAAGTGAAAACGTATTCTGTTGTCTGACGAGTCCACATTTCAAATTGTTTTTGAAAACTGTAAACATTGTGTCCTTCGAACCAATTATGTTATGGTGCAAAGTTCAAAAGCCAGCATCTGTGATGGTATGAGGGTGTATTAGTGCCCAAGGCATGGGCAACTTACACATTTGTGAAAGCACCATTAATGCTTTAAGGTACATACAGGTTTTGGAGCAACATATGTTGTCATCCAAGTAATGTTATCATGGACGCCCCTGCTTATTTCAGCAAGACAATGCCAAATCATGTATTACAATAGCATGGCTTCATAGTAAAAGAGTGTGGGTACTCGACTTGCCTGCCTTTGGTCCAGACCTGTCTCCCATTAAAAAATGTGTGGCGCTATATGAAGCGTAGAAAACAACAACGGAGACCCCGAACTGTTGAAAAATTTAAGCTGTACATCAAGCAAAAATAGGAAAGAATTCCACTTGAAAAGCTTCAAAAATTGGTCTCCTCAGTTCCTAAATGTTTACTGAGTGTTGTGAAAAGGAAAGGCAATGTAACGCAGTGGTAAAAATGCCCCTGGGCCAACATGTTCGCAATGTGTTGCTGCCATTAAATTTTAAGTTAATGATGATTTGCAAAAAAAAAAAACATCTAGTTTCTCAGTTCGGACATTTGAAATCTTGGCTTTGCAGTGTATTTAATTGAGTATAAGTTGAAAGGATTTGCAAATCATTGTATCCTGTTTTCGTTTATGAATTACACAACGTGCAATTTCACTTGTTGGAACATTTTAATAATTACTTTGTAAATATTGCTAAGGATTCCAGTCACCGGGTCAGTTGAAGACTGTAATGACTCTATAGATGGAAATCCCAACACATAGTTCCTCGTCAATGTGACAAAAGACGAAATAATCAAAATGGTAAAGAAATGCAAATCCAAGACTTCAACTGACTTTCAAGGAATATATATGAAAGTGATAGAAGAAGTTATTAATGACATTTCCTCAGCCTTTAACATATATTAGCAATTCACAAACAATAGACATGTTTCTTTACTGCAACAATTTTCTAAAATCATTGAAAAATAGTTCAACAACAGGTTGGACAAATTTACAAACAAATGTGAAACACTTGTAGAAAACCAATATGGATACAGAGCTAACATTTCAACATTGATGCCATTAAATAAAATAATAGGAAATTACCGGCGCGATAAATGGAAAACAGAGTGCAGCAGCAGTATTTATGGATCTAACTAAAACATTTGACACAATGAATCATACTATCATAATTAAAAAAATAGAGCGGTATGGCATTGGAGGCCTGGTTTCACACTGGATACAAAGCTACTTAACCAACAGAAGGCAATATGTGAAGGTAGGTGAAAATATATAAACAGAGCTAGAGATATCTTGTGGCGTACCCCAGGGATCAATACTGGGACCAAATTTGTTCAATCTTAATGGAAACGACAGTTGTAAAGTTACAAAGGACTTAACGTTAGTACTATTTGCAGACAACACGACTGCTTTTTGTTCAGGAGACAACACACAGAAGCTAAAAAAAATAACAGAAGACATGAATAAATTAAAGAGACGGTTTGACAATAAAATATCTTTGAATCTCATTAAAATTTAAATTATGCTATTCAATAACAGTAGAAGAGAAAGTCAAACACAAATACAAATAAGAGTAGATATTGAAAGACTGAAATAAATCCAATTTTGGGGTGCAATAATAGATGATAAAATAAACTTGAAATCTCATATAAAAATATACAACATAAGGTGTTAAGAAATATTTTTATAATAAATTAAGCAAAATATGTTCGAGACAAAAATCACTTCATAATTTCTACTGCTCGCTAGTGTTACCATATCTGAGTTATTATGTAGAAATATGGGGAAATAACTCCAAAAGTACACTTCCTTCACCAACGGTCTTACAAAAAAGATAATTTAGAATAATATATGATGTTGGATATAGAGAACATGCAAAACCTTAATTTATGGAATTCAAAATATTGAAATTCAATGATTTAGGTCATTTGCAAACAGCTAAAATTATGCACAGAGCAAACTATAACCTGTTACCCCAGAATGTACAACAATTATTCTCCACAAAAGAGGATAACTATAACCTTAGAGGAAAATCTAACTTAAAACATTTGTATGCACATACAACACATAAGACCGTTAGCATATCAGTATGTGGAAATAAATTATGGAATGGATTAAGTAAAGAAATCAAACAATGTACTAATACGTTCAGTTTAAGAGACTGTTAAAAAAAAAGTGTTTACAAAGTACAAAGATAAAGAAATATGATACACATCATGGATTTATTGAAAATGAAAAATCCATCCTATCAAGCAAATCATAACTGATTCGACTACTTATGAGAAGAAGTGATGCATTAAAACTCATTGATGTAAATTGAGTACAAATTGAGAACAGTAAGTATCTGTTCGTAATTGCTATGAAGAGAAAAGGGAGAAGGGTTAGATAAGCCTGGCTTTTTCTTACTCGTTTTTGGACATGTAAAGAAAATGTGTAAAATATGTGACATAGATGTGTGTTTTGGGATGTCTAATCACTTGCACAAGGCTGGAACACTAATGACTCCAAATGTAACCCCAAGTTTAAGCTGTATTCCCGTAGCTAAGGAAATAAAGATAAAACATGTCAAAGTCTTAAAAAGAAGGAACTGGCCTCCGATATTATATATATTTTTTAGATGAATTGTAAATAGCGACACATCCTTTTGACAAAATACCTCTTATTGATGGATGAAACGACCCAAGAATCTCCCTCTTCATCACTTCCCTTTTCTCGTGGACTGGCTTCCACCCTTGTGATCACTCATTGATCACAAGGGTGGAATCGGACGTGTCTGCCCTTTTGCTATAAAGAGAATGCATAATTCTTCACCAGGGCTTACTGTTGCATAGGTTCGATCCTGGGTAGGGGCCACTCGTGGTGTTTACATACCCAATTGCCAAAACGTTTGCGGGAGTGACCCCTAAGCTGTAACATACACAGTCGTGGTCAAAAGTTTACATACACGTGTAAAGAACAAAATGTCATGGCTGTCTTGAGTTTCCAATCATTTCTACAGCTCTTATTTTTTTGTGATAGAGTGATTGGAGCACATACTTGTTGGTCACAAAAAAACATTCATGACGTTTGGTTCTTTTATGAATTTATTATGGGTCTACTCAAAATGTGACCAAATCTACTGGGTCAAAAGTATACATAGAGCAATGTTAATATTTGGTTACATGTCCCTTGGCAAGTTTCACTGCAATAAAGCACTTTTGGTAGCCATCCACAAGCTTCTGGTTGAATTTTTGACCACTCCTCTTGACAAAATTGGTGCAGTTCAGCTAAACTTGTTGGTTTTCTGACATGGACTTGTTTCTTCGGCACAGTCAACACATTTAAGTCAGGACTTTAGGAAGGCCATTCTAAAACCTTCAATCTGACTGGATTTAGCCATTTATTGACCATTTTTGATGTGTGTTTGGGGACATTGTCCTGTTGGAACACCCAAATGTACCCAAGACCCAACCTCGGGGCTGATGATTTTAGGTTGTCCTGAAGAATTTGGAGGTAATCCCCCCTTTTCATTGACCCATTTACTCTCCGTAAAGGACCGGTTCCATTGGCAGCAAAACAGGCCCAGAGCATAATACTACCACCACTATGCTTGACAGTAGGTTTCTGTGATTAAAGGCCTCACCTTTTCTCCTCCAAGCATATTGCTTTAACTGTTCAACAAAATAACACGGGTAGAGTCTATTGATACTAATGTTAGCATCAATGGTAATGCTAAAACAACCTCAGAGGTGTCCACTATGACAGACCATTAAATAACTGTTTACATTGTCAAAAGTGCATTATATGATATATACACTTGAGTACTGTTAATTGTTGCTGTAATTTTAACTTTGTAACCCCGATATCAGTTCCTAACTAATAAGCAAGATGGTATCATGTCTTGTTAGCTCACAATCTGCCCCTTCTGGTTTGTGTCAGATAAGCACAATATTAAACAAATCTACAGCAAAAAGTCCCCCAAAAAACAAACATATGCCTACCTTACAAACCGCTGTTTTGAGCACGCATGGAGGCTGTGCGCGTGAGCATGAAACTCTCTGTACACTGCTGGCTGCTAAAGGACGGCGACCTGCGTGGCGAGCTCTGAAAACGACTCCTCCGGTTAAAATAGCTGCCGGCTGACCAGGACCGGTTGTGCTTCCTCAAGTACTCCTTGTGGTTCTTGGTAAGAAGAGTGTATAGGAATGGGTTGATGCAGCTGTTGGAGTATGTCAGACATGCCGTCAGGTAAGTGATGTTGCGCTTGGCTTTGTTGGACAGGGGCAGCGATGGGTGGAACTGATCCAGAAGTTGCCAGATCCAGAAGGGCAAGAAGCAGGCCCAGAAGAGGAGCACAATGGTGAAAATGAGGTAGAGAACCTTTGGGTGACATAAAAGAAAATAAACACACAATCAGAAAAATATTACAGTAACATGATGGCATGTACAGAGTAAATAGCCTTTCTAAAATTATTATTTTTTATTTTTTTTTCCATACTGTGAAATATCTACCGTATTTTTCAGAGTATAAGTCGCTCTGGAGTATAAGTCGCACCTGCCGAAAATGCATAATAAAGAAGGAAAAAAACATATACGTCGCACTGGAGTATAAGTTGCATTTTTGGGGTAAATGTATTTGATAAAACCCAACATCAATAATAGACATTTGAAAGGCAATTTAAAATAAATAAAGAATAGTGAACAACAGGCCGAATAAGTGTACGTTATATGACGCATAAATAACCAACTGAGAAGGTGCCTGGTATGTTAACGTGACATATTATGGTAAGAGTCATTCAAATAACTATAACATATAGAACATGCTATACGTTTACCAAAAAATCTGTCACTCCTAATCACTAAATCCCATGAAATCTTATACGTCTAGTCTCTTACGTGAATGAGATAAATAATATTATTTGATATTTTACGGTAATGTGTTAATAATTGTTCACATAAGTCACTCCTGAGTATAAGTCGTAACCCTGGCCAAACTATGAAAAAAACTGTGATTTATAGTCCGAAAAATACATTAAATATTCCATAATGTGTTGCATTAAACCAAGTGATATTATTTTATTTCTATATTGGACAATCTTGTGGGTGTAAATACAAAATCTGTTTAGTGTATAAACAAGTGAGGGAAACAGTATCTACAACATGAAACAAAGCTAGCCTTTGCCAATAACTTTAATAACTATGTTGACTTGCTACCATGCTTCATTTCACCGGAACATAGTGCACTTCAAGGGGACTACTTGAGCTCTGCTGTCTTCTCCTTCATGCTGCTATCATGCTTTTGAATTCAAATTTAATCGACTGCAACAGAAGGTACAAAGTCCCCCGAAATAGACACTACTGTAATTTTAGGATTGTTTTGGAACAAATTTCAGTACAATTTTAAAACCCCTACTTTAAGAACCAAATACAGCCTGCTGATGTCACCTACAGAAGAATGGAGGCAATTTAATTTCGTATAGTATGTGTTTTGGTTGCATCTTCATCCCAAATCACGATATTTCCATGCAGAATTTGAAGGAATTGGAAAAGATATCTGTCGGAAGTATTGTTGCAGGCTGTAGCAATACGGGTAAAAAGGGGATCAGCCTGCATACATTTACAAATTATGGAAATACGTGAAAAGTATGCACTTCTTAAATCAAATTGACCAGTGCAAAATGGGACGGACCAAGCAAGAGTGTAATTTGCAGCCATCGCATGAATGGTTCTGACTTTGAAGCGGGGCTGGCTGTACGTAGTAAATGTCTTGTCCCCTTAAATCATAATGTTTGAAGTTGAGAAAGTACATTTTAATTTATCCACAAAACATACATATAACAAGTTGACAAAATGATCCACAATAGTGGAGAAATCAGCTGAACACTTGTATGATATCATATTACCATCACCTGTGTCAGACTCCGCTAGACACACACATTCCACCACTCAGCCGTCAGTAAACCTGTGTTGACAAATTATAAACGAGACGAATAGTTGTTAAAAACTAAATCCAATCATATTTATTGTTTTCATGTAAATGGGTGAGACAACTTCAGAATATAGCCAATCACAGTTCCTGAATAGCATGCTGCGTGTGTAATGGCCGATATTAAAGTGACTCAGGAGATGGACAGCTGTTCGTCTGGTCGAACTGGCCTTGGACGTTCCCTATTGATTTTGGGTAAGCAATCCATTTATGTCGAAAGAACTTGTCTCCAAGTTCCACACTTATAGCGTGAACATCGCTTTCTTCCCCTTCTTCCGGCTTCCAACCGCTCCAACGTCTCACTTTTCCTTCTTGCACGCTTCTATTAGCAGGAGTTCATCCTCAGTATATAGAAAACACACGATTGTTTGATTCCGGACATAGAAACAAACATTTGTTGCCAGAAGTCAGACGTGCTTTGCTATGGAAACAGACATCAATTCGCCGAAGGAAACAGTTCCGGAAATGATTAAAATAGGTAAATATTGAACATAGTACATATTGTTATGAAGGAGTCTGACTACATTTTATATATGTATATATATATATATATATATATATATATATATATATATATATATATATATATATATATATATATATATATATATATATATATATATGTACGTATACTCTCAGTGTGTGTATAAAACGTTGCTGGAGGGTTTTGAAGTTGATCCAGCGGGCTTTGAAGGCTGCAACGGTGTACACGCGATTTTATAGATTCCTCACTCCTTGACAACACACCCAGCAATAATTGGAGACTCGGCAGTTGTATGAATAATTAGCAAATTTACGGTAAATCGATACACTCAGAGAAAGATGAACAAAGTATCAAAACAACACATCCAGGCAACTTACATCTTAAACTTTTTGTACAAAATGCAGTGCAAATTTGCAAGTAAAGCAAACAGTCACATTTTTTGAACACAGTTCTATGAATCTTTAGCCCATTTCTCAGAATAACATTTGCAATATAACTTAATTATCTAAATACACTATCTTTATATTGATATTCCGTTCATAGTAACGTTTACATACAGAGCATAATTCCAGTGTGAAGCTGCACCAGCACTATTTCCCAAAATTCCGCCAGAACTTCATTAGCTCTATTTGTTTTACACCCACAAGCATAACTAGTTGTTATCCTCTCAGCCCACATAGGGTGTGTTCCTTTTTGGACTTATCTGATTAATCACAACCAGAAAAACGCATTTGTGGTTATGGGAGAGAGGTGCATTATACTGCACAGTGTGCATATTTACATCATGTTTGACCTGCGTCCTAATGGTTTTTCCTAATTACTGGATTGCGATTCTGAAGTCGATGGCCTCACCATGGTCACTCAGATGGTTTCCTGCTACGTGCTGTTATGTGCGCTCTTATCGTGCATGTACTTCATGAGTCCACTGACATTTGTTGCTAAGGTGTTTGTTGAGAAAGCCCAAGGCAGAGAGGCACTCACAGATTAATTTATGTTCCACATGGTGAGAAGGGAAAACAGCAACAGGCTATGTTGTCCATGTCAATCAATCACTGCTACACTGGGAGTGATAGGACAATCTGTTGAAGTTTACAATTGATGGACTTTGGACTTTTAAACGTACTTTCCCAAAGAACTTTGGCTCAAATAATTTTAAAAAAGCAGTACATTTTTTGACTGTGAATAATCGATAATTTCTGTCTGAAGATTAGCTAAGGGTTTGGGAGATTTATTTCAAATTTGCAGAATTATTAAGTGGTATATTTGATCTTGACTACCGATGCAGATTTTTGTCTGATCCCAGATTAAAAAACCTCAGTACAGTTTCTGACACCCTGAATGTTCATGGAGATTAAGTGTGATTTTTGATGTCAGTTACATTTTTGAGTTGGCGCCCATACTTAATTTACGGCGATTTGGCTTTTTGAATAAGAATTCAGGTTAAGTGAGAGTCAGAAATGATGTTGGCTCATCCTCTTACCAATAATCATGTTTCTCCAAAAACTGCCACATTGCTACACTGATCTTGAACAATACAGTAAGTAGCCTGTATGAATAGTTAATGTGAGACATGGAAATGGAAATTCTTCTCTTGGGCAGTGCAAATGTCTTCGACCGCTACTAGAGCTTTGTTGTTTTAATGAGAGTGTCATTAAATCATCGTAACAATGTAAAAAGTCAGACATATGGGGCTTGATCTACTAAAGGTTTACGTGGAATAAAACGTGCATATTTGATATTGCACACAAAGCTGATCTACTAAGCTTAAGGGCAGAGGATTGTGTCTCTTAATTTAGCAAACTAGAGAGCGCAATCCATGTAGCGTGTCTGTCATAGTGGATATGCAGAAAATGTGCAGGTTGTTAGAACACTCACAAAAGTAGGAGGTGGAGATGCAAATACAATCCTTTACAACTCGCAAATTGATTAATTAAGCATGACACGGTTTTAAAACTGCTGTTTTTGCGTATAAAATTTAGTATGTTTGAAATGTGTGCGCTAACTGTCCGCCGTGGTCAGAAGGAGGTGATCAGTGCAATATGATAGAGGATGGAGAGCGTGAACTTTCTGTGCCCATGTCGACAATCAACATATTTCTGTCATACAGTATACACATTACATTACGAGGGTAAAAAAGGAGTTAGGACACATCCGCAGTGAAAACATTTGCATCGTTAAAGTAAAGTTAACGCGTTATCGCACCAACTTTGACAGCCTTAATGTGTATATGCTGTATATATATATATATATATATATATATATATATATATATATATATATATATATATATATATATATATATATACATATATATATATATACATGTATATATATGAAATACTTTTTGCAATATGCATTTTCTTGCGTTGAGATCATTCCAATGCATGCTAGTGTCGTACCTGCGTCTCCCAAGGCACACCTCTGGCACACTAAAAATTGGGCTCCATTGTGAATTAAAGAATCACAGAAAGAGTGGTACATATTATAGTAGTTTGCTCCATGTTTAAAAACATAGCAAAAAGGCCACAAGTAGGAGCATGATAACATGAATGTGAAGGGGAATTGAATGCATACATTTTGGCAGCCGTGTAGTAAATGCAAAATCTTCACATAAATAAGACACCACATTTGCACTTGCTATAAATTGCACACGCAGTCTTAATAGATCACTCGCAGCATGCCCATTACTAGTACATGCAATTTTATGGTTTACGCACACTGTTTAGATATCCTTATTTGGGATCTTAGAAGACCATGCCAACATAAGCAGACAGTATGTGCATGACTGTGTATGATTATAGGTTTCGCATCTTCATTCTCGTATTGCGGTAACAACAAATATGATGGTGTTTAAGATGTTGCATACAGTACATTATTACCAAAAGATTTCATTGAGATCCACTAACCTTCTGATTGGGGAGCTTATTGGTCTGTTTGAAGGTCTCTGTCTGTGAAACCCAGTAAGTCCGAGCAAGCTGGATGTATAGATAGCCAATGATGAGCCCCGGTGCAACAATGCTGGTGCAAAACAGGAAAGTGATGTAAATCTTGTAGGACAGAGGTAACAAGGTGGGGCGACACATTGCTTTGTTGTCCACCGTTATTAACTGGATGCTGACGATCATAGGCAATGTGAGGATAAGAGAAGCAGCCCAGACGAGCAGAGCGATGGCCTTCCGATAACTTTTGGATCGTTTCACTGTATCCAGTGGTTTGAGAACTGCAAAGTACCGTTCAGTGCTCATGATTGTCAGTGTGAAGATACTGGCGTGCATCGTCAGAAAGTCCATGCTGATCAGGATCCGACAGCCTATGTCCCCGAAGTACCACTCCTTTAGGAAGTGTGTGCACACTACAAACGGGATGGTGAGCAGGTATAACAGATCTGCCAAAGCTAAGTTGATGATGTAAATGTACATTGACGCTGCATTTCTCATGGAATGGAACATCACCACAAGGGTGTAGATGTTCCCCAACACTCCCACAAGGCACATGATGGAGAGAATGGTGCCAATGGTGAAGGTGGCAGCTGTGTCCTCATGAGAGCTCTGAGGTGGGTCGGTGGTATTGGGGCTCCTTTCCACCAGGACTCCCACGGACTCCATTGACACAGTAGTCATCTCTGAAGATACTGGAACAGAAATGGAAGTGGTTAAAAAAAACGTAACATTAGATTATTCCACATTGTGGTATTTTGTTTTAGGTCATGGCAGAGACGGCTGGAACTGATCTGTATGAGGGCGAAATGTGGACTATACTTTGGACTGATCGATAGTCAGTCAACATCCCATGATGTGCACAAAAGCAACAGAGAGAGACAGCATATTGGCAAAAAAAATAGTATGACATTTTAATCAAATTTATTAACTGATTTGTATGTGAGTAATGTGAGTCATTAGGGAAACTTTTGTTGGTGAACATATATATCAGGTGTGTTTTGTAGTGGGTCACCAGGGTTGTGTGCATCTCATGAGGGATATTGGCTCACTCCTATGATTTGGATCTACAACGCAAATCTGTGTAATCCAGGGTGGATCCCTCAACTTTATTCAGAATTGTTTTTATTCCACAAAGGGGAGATCATGCATATTGTATATATATTTATTTGTGTTTCTTTTCCTTTCCCACCAAGCGTCTGACTTAAGAGAGAAGCCTAATTTGTGCATGGGCACACAAATGGGCACAGGTCGGACTCCTTGTTAGCTGGTTGGGATCAAATACTTATTTCACTTAATTAAACAAAAAATGATAACCTTTTATCCCTATCTTTTTATATTTTCTCTCTGTTAAAATTGATACTCCAAGATCCTGAACTGTTCATGACTTTGTAAGTGGACGTTCAAAAGATTTATAAAACCAATTTCAAACCAAAATCGGTGACATAAACACAAGCACTTGGGGACATGGTCGTGGCATTTTGATGCCGGAGGTTGTCTTTCCAGGAAGCGGCAGAATGACAGGAAGCTGCTTGCAGGTAAGAAGAATGATTTATTACTATAAATCAGGCCGGGACAAACAAACACAAGTAAACAACAAAAAAACGCATGTGCATATAGCACTGGAAGCTAACAGGTTAGTTACACAGGAAAACTAATGCAGAACTTAGCGCAATAAACACAAGGAATACACAAAAGCACCATACTGAGTGACGAGAAAAGGCAGGACTAAATAGCTCTCTGATTAGTGCTCGGCAGCAGGTGAGCCTGCCTAACAGTAATCAGAGGCAGGTGAAAACAATAAATAACCATGGCAACCAAGGATAAACAAAACAGGGGTGCTTAAACAGAACTCAGCCAACAACAGACATAAAACGTAAAAAAAAACTATGATCCGGGCAATGAATCAGAACACACTTTTACCCCACCCCCCAAAAAAACATGGTGAATACACAGACAACAGTGGCAAACAAACAACAACTACTGCTGCAGTAAAGCATACGCCACAAAATGTGTCATTAAACAGAGAATTAAAAGTGATAGATCTTATATTGGGAAATGGTTACGGTGGATAAATTTAAAGGTTACCTGCATTAAAAAAAACTACAGTATGATGGGAAGTGTCAACTAAACATTATGTACAATGTAACATAGTTATTGTTATTGTTTGATTCTGCATAGTCACTACTATTTTTCTGTAAGGACATTTATTTGTCGGAAAAAATCATATCAGAACTAAAATCTGGACTGATTGCCTTCAATCACGTGGAGATTTTGAAGCTAGCGGAGAAAGGCAGCGCCGGTCTGAAGGAAGCTTCTCCCCCGCCACCGTGACCACCACTTCCCGAAGACAGCTGGCACCCCACTCGGCGACGGAAAGTTTCTGTGAGTATGGCTTCCTGCGCTTCGTGCACTTTACTCATGGATAGGTTGGCTTTGCTAGAGAGCCGTGTCCGCCAGTTAGAGCAGTGTAATTTCGTAACTTTAGATGTTGCGGACACATCTGCTAGCGTTAGCTGTAGCGAGCTAACTAGCCCAGCTTGTAGCAGCCCTAACGGGCCTACAAGCTACGGTGTACCGGTTGAGACGCATAATAGATTTAGCCCTTTAGCTAGTCCTACACCCCTGTCTACCGGGCACCACACTTTAGTCATAGGGGACTCCATCACCCGAAACATAAAGCTTAGCAAACCAGCCACAATTAAGTGTATTCCCGGGGGCAGAGCACCTGACATTGAAGCTAATCTTAGGGAGCTAACTCGCAACAGGTCTAGTAAACACGTACGGCAGGCTAACCACACCACTAGTTATGCGAATATAGTAATACACGTTGGCTCCAATGACGTTAGGATGAGACAATCAGAGATTACAAAGAGAAACATAGCCAGGGCTTGTAATCTCGCCAGAAAGATGTCCAGGCATCGAGTAATTGTCTCTGGCCCCCTGCCTGGGAGAGGCAATGATGAGAGATATAGCAGATTAGTCTCTCTTAACAGGTGGCTGGATAGCTTCTGCAGACAACAGGGATTTACGTTTATTGATAATTGGCCCTCTTTCTGGGGCAAACCAGGCTTGCTGAGGAGAGACGGCCTTCACCCTAACCAGGAAGGCGCTATCCTCTTGTCTCGGAACATAGACTTCGCATTGAGCCACATTTGACTAACTGCACTAGAGCAAGCCCGGTCACAGGCAATTACAGAGCCTGCTAGCCTGGGTATGGAGTCAGTTAAGTTAGAACTAGCCAGCGCCAGGCTGGATGATCCCTGTACACATAGCAATTGTCGTAGAATAATACACAACTCACAAAATGTTTTTTCTACTGTGTCTATGACTACGTCAGAGTTAGACATGCGTTCTACTGAGGTGGCAAATTATGATGCGTTCAGTTTATCGCAGCGCCAAGTAGACAATCTGAAAATTCCCGTCATATCAATTCCTAGATATGGTCGTAATTATTTTAAGTACACTGCGCATAATAAACGCAACATTATTAATATTGCTACTACGGATAATTTTATCAACAACTCCTTAAAACAGCCCACTACCTATAATATGGGCTTTCTAAACATCAGATCTTTGTCTCCCAAAACGTTATTAGTCAATGAGGTCATTAGAGACAACAACCTTAACGTCATCGGTCTTAGCGAAACCTGGCTTAAACCAGATGACTTTTTTGCGATAAATGAGGCATCCCCTCCTAACTATACGAATGCGCATATTGCCCGTCACCTCAAAAGGGGAGGGGGTGTCGCACTAATATACAACGAAAACTTTAACTTTAGTCCTAACTTAAATAATAAATATAAATCGTTTGAGGTGCTTTCTATGAAGTCTGCCACACCTCTGCCTCTGTGCCTGGCCGTTATCTACCGCCCCCCAGGGCCCTATTCGGACTTTATTAGTGAATTCTCAGAGTTTGTTGCTGATCTAGTGATGCACGCCGATAATATAATTATAATGGGGGACTTTAATATCCATATGAATACCCCATTGGACCCACCGTGCGTGGCGCTCCAGACTATAATTGATAGCTGTGGTCTTACACAAATAATAAATGAACCGACGCATCGCAGCGGTAATACGATAGACCTAGTGCTTGTCAGAGGTATCACCGTCTCCAAAGTTATGATACTCCCGTATACTAAAGTAATGTCCGATCATTACCTTATAAAATTTGAAGTTCAGACTCATGTTCGGCAAGTTAATAATAATAATAACTGCTATAGCAGCCGCAACATTAATGCTGCCACAACGACGACTCTTGCGTACCTACTGCCCTCGGTAATGGCACCGTTCCCAAAGTATGTGGGCTCTATTGATAACCTCACTAACAACTTTAACAACGCCCTGCGCGAAACCATTGATAGTATAGCACCGCTGAAGTTAAAAAAGGCTCCAAAAAGGCGTACGCCATGGTTTACTGAAGAAACTAGAGCTCAGAAATTACTATGTAGAAAGCTGGAACGCAAATGGCGCACGACTAAACTTGAGGTGCACCATCAAGCATGGAGTGATAGTTTAATAACTTATAAACGCATGCTTACCTTAGCTAAAACAAATTATTACTCAAATCTCATCCGCATTAATAAAAACGATCCAAAATTTTTGTTTAGTACAGTAGCATCGCTAACCCAACAAGGGACTCCTTCCAGTAGCTCCACCCATTCGGCAGATGACTTTATGAAGTTCTTTAATAAGAAAATTGAACTTATTAGAAAGGAGATTAAAGACAATGCGTCCCAGTTACAACGGGGTTATAGTAACACAGATACGATTGTATATACGGCGGATACTGCAAATATCCAAAATAGTTTCTCTCGTTTTGATGAAATAACATTAGAAGGATTGTTACAACGTGTAAATGGAATAAAACAAACAACATGTTTACTTGACCCACTTCCTGGGAAACTTATCAAGGAGCTTTTTGTATTATTAGGTCCATCAGTGCTAAATATTATAAACTTATCACTTTCCTTGGGCACTGTTCCCGTTGCATTCAAAAAAGCGGTTATTCATCCTCTCCTTAAAAGACCTAACCTCGATCCTGACCTCATGGTAAACTACCGACCGGTGTCTCACCTTCCCTTTATTTCGAAAATCCTCGAAAAAATTGTTGCAGAGCAGCTAAATGAGCACTTAGCGTTTAACAATCTATGTGAAACCTTTCAATCCGGTTTCAGGGCAAATCACTCGACTGAGACAGCCCTCGCAAAATTGACTAATGATCTATTGCTAACGATGGACTCTGATGCGTCATCTATGTTGCTGCTCCTCGATCTTAGCGCTGCTTTCGATACCGTCGATCATAATATTTTATTAGAGCGTATCAAAATACGAATTGGTATGTCAGACTCAGCCCTGTCATGGTTTAACTCTTATCTTACTGATAGGATGCAGTGCGTCTCCTATAACAGTGTGACCTCGGACTATGTTAAGGTAACGTGTGGAGTTCCTCAGGGTTCGGTCCTTGGCCCTGTACTCTTCAGCATCTACATGCTGCCGCTAGGTGACGTCATACGCAAATACGGTATTAGCTTTCACTGTTATGCTGATGACACCCAACTTTACATGCCCCTAAAGCTGACCAACACGCCGGACTGTAGTCAGTTGGAAGCGTGTCTTAATGAAATTAAACAATGGATGTCCGCTAACTTTTTGCAACTTAATGCCAAAAAAACGGAAATGCTGATTATCGGTCCTGCTAGACACCGACCTCTATTTAATAATACAACTTTAACATTTGACAACCAAATCATAAAACAAGGTGACTCTGTAAAAAATCTGGGTATTATCTTCGACCCAACTCTCTCCTTTGAGTCACACATTAAAAGCGTTACTAAAACGGCCTTCTTTCATCTCCGTAATATCGCTAAAATTCGCTCCATTCTGTCCACTAAAGACGCTGAGATCATTATCCATGCGTTTGTTACGTCTCGTCTCGATTACTGTAACGTATTATTTTCGGGTCTCCCCATGTCTAGCATTAAAAGATTACAGTTGGTACAAAATGCGGCTGCTAGACTTTTGACAAGAACAAGAAAGTTTGATCATATTACGCCTGTACTGGCTCACCTGCACTGGCTTCCTGTGCACTTAAGATGTGACTTTAAGGTTTTACTACTTACGTATAAAATACTACACGGTCTAGCTCCAGCCTATCTTGCCGATTGTATTGTACCGTATGTCCCGGCAAGAAATCTGCGTTCAAAAGACTCCGGCTTATTAGTGATTCCTAGAGCTCAAAAAAAGTCTGCGGGCTATAGAGCGTTTTCCGTTCGGGCTCCAGTACTCTGGAATGCCCTCCCGGTAACAGTTCGAGATGCTACCTCAGTAGAAGCATTTAAGTCTCATCTTAAAACTCATCTGTATACTCTAGCCTTTAAATAGACCTCCTTTTTAGACCAGTTGATCTGCCGCTTCTTTTCTTTTCTTTCTCCTATGTCCCCCCCTCCCTTGTGGAGGGGGTCCGGTCCGATGACCATGGATGAAGTACTGACTGTCCAGAGTCGAGACCCAGGATGGACCGCTCGTCGGGACCCAGGATGGACCGCTCGCCTGTATCGGTTGGGGACATCTCTACGCTGCTGATCCGCTTGAGATGGTTTCCTGTGGACGGGACTCTCACTGCTGTCTTGGAGCCACTATGGATTGAACTTTCACAGTATCATGTTAGACCCGCTCGACATCCATTGCTTTCGGTCCCCTAGAGGGGGGGGGTTGCCCACATCTGAGGTCCTCTCCAAGGTTTCTCATAGTCAGCATTGTCACTGGCGTCCCACTGAATGTGAATTCTCCCTGCCCACTGGGTGTGAGTTTTCCTTGCCCTTTTGTGGGTTCTTCCGAGGATGTTGTAGTCGTAATGATTTGTGCAGTCCTTTGAGACATTTGTGATTTGGGGCTATATAAATAAACATTGATTGATTGATTGATTGATTGAGTATTGCATGGGAAATGATTCCAAGGCATAAACGCATACAGTTGTCAATGGGAATTATACACCTTCAGTGGTCCATTTTTTATCACTGCCTTGAAAACTTTGGGCTTTCAAAGTGTGGCCCAAGAGCCATTTGGCCCCCACAACTTGTTTTTTTTTATTGACACATTGTACAGAAAAATGAAACACGTCCCAGATTAGAACATTACACAAAAAAATAAACAACCAAAAGTATCTCCTTAAAAATGGGGCCAAAAAAACAAAATGCCCGACAAACTTACTGCATATAGTCTGTGATGATTACCGTGGGTACTGTCATGATGAATATGTGTACACATTTCTTGCAGGATATGTACGTTTTCGAGTGTGCTTAAAGGGGGCCATTATCACCAAACTTATGCAAGCGTCAATATATACCTTGATGTTGCAGAAAAAAGACCATGTATTTTTTTTACCGATTTCCGAACTCTAAATGGGTGAATTTTGGCAAATTAAACGCCTTTCTGTTTATCGGTCTCTTAGCGATGACGTCAGAACGTGACGTCACCGAGGTAATACACCCGCCATTTTCATTTTCACATACAAACACCGGGTCTCAGCACTGTTATTTTTCGTTTTTTCGACTATTTTTTGGAACCTTGGAGACATCATGCCTCGTCGGTGTTTTGTCGGAGGGTGTAACGACACTAGCAGGGAGGGATTCAAGTTGCACCACTGGCAAGAAATCTGCCGCCAGACCCCCATTGAATGTGCCAGAGTGTCTGCACATTTTACCGGCGATGCTAAGACAGACATGGCACAGAGATGTATGGATAGCCTGCAGATGCATTTGCAACGATTAAATCAACGAAATCACAAAGGTGAGTTTTGTTGATGTTGTTGACTCATGTGCTAATCAGACGTATTTGGTCGCGGCATGACTGCCAGCTAATCAATGCTAACATGCTACGCTAGTCGATGCTAACATGCTATTTATGCTAGCTGTATGTACATTTGAAACTAGATACCCACATTTAATGCGAAACAAACACTTACCAATCGACGGAATTAAGTTGCTCCAGTGTCACAAGATGCAAAAGTCCTGATCGTTTGGGCTGCACATTTTACCGGCGATGCTAGTAAGGCAGTCATGCTATGGGCCACTTCATTAGGTACACCCATGCTATGGCCAAATAGCGTCAATAGCTCTTCGCTCAATAGCTTCAATTTCTTCTTCAATTTAGTTTTTGCTATCTGCCTCCATACTCCGACCATCTGTTTCAATACATGCGTAATCTGTTGAAAAACTTAAACCGCTGAAATCTGAGTCTGAATCCAAGCTAATGTCGCTATATCTTGCTGTGGTAACCGCCATGTTGTTTATATTGGCAGCCCTGTATGACGTCACAGGGAAATGGATGGTCGCACCGCAAAAAGCCAAAATCAAGAACTTTAAAACTTTTTTAGGGATATTCCGGGAGGTGGAAAATTTTGAAAAAAACTTCGAAAAATAAAACAAGCCACTGGGAACTGTTTTTTATTGTTTTGAACCCTTTTGAAATTGTGATAATGTTCCCTTTTAAGCCCTCAAAAAGGATTTGGTTATCGGAATAATATATTATCAGTAAAGAAAATAAGAATAAAATAAAAACTTTAAGGAGGTTACATTAACAATTACAGAATTTGCTGTATTTACTATAACACTAAGCTAAGCTGTAGATGTTTTGTTCAGAAGGTTTAGCATATATTGATTGACTTACATTGTATTGGTTTTAGTATCGTTAATGTACAACATGTATCAAAGTGGTCACTGCTTCCTTCAACTTTTATGTCTACGGCACTCGCTGGAAAAGAGTTTGGACGCCAGTGTTGTTGAGATTTTTTCAAACATATACCTTGAAGGACCTCCGACTCAGTATGTGAGCAGACTAAACATGGAAAACCGTCATTCTGAGATAAATTAGATAGCGAACACTCTGTAGCGCTGAAAATAGCGCTGAGCTCATGCCATTTGAGTTTTTACACCCTGTGCTGTTGGATTCAAAGACGAGACCTTTGACTATCTGTGATTTACATCTCATGAATAATGAGAATGTTATTCCTGATTCAAGTTAATTGGATTTTTTTTTTTGGGGGGGGGGGTTAAGTCTGTCGTAATAATAAAATATACCTTGAGTGATCCTTGAATATTATTTTAATAAGAAGCGAAGAAGGCCTGGCTTAATGCCCCCCGTCTTAAAAAAAAAAACATTTGCACATTTTGTCATTAAAGACAATAAATCAGTGTGACTAAACTTAATTTGCATCACCTGTGTTGTCTTGCACGGAGGAACACTTCAGCACTTTGCAGCCGGTCCATCCATCATGCGTTTGTCTCAGTCTTCCCGTTGAAACTTTCCACGTATCGCCAAAATTTCACACTCCATAAAAAAACCTACAGCAGCTTCTATGGGTTGTTTGCGAGGTGAAAACAGCAGGTGCTGGAACCCCCCAAAAAAAACTTTGAATATATCCAGTTGACTTGAGGGACACAACACAAAAATATATGCTAAAACCGAAATCCAGACATTGCCGATGAGTTGCTCATTGGGAGTGTCTAGAATAAAAAGGTGCGCGTGGTAACAGCCTCATCATTTCTTGCCATTCCCTCAACGGAGCTTGGTGGCTGAACAAAAAATATCAAAAGGCATATAGAAATTCAAAACAGATGTTCAATAAACTGGAAATTAGAAGTACAAGGATGAACATATTGGGAAACCACCCGACTTGGAGACACCCCTCTTTTGCATGGGAGAGCGTGTGTGTGTTTGCGTGTGTGTGCGCGTGTGTGTGTGTGAGAGAGAGAGAGTGTGTGTGACGCAAAGAGGCAGGGAGGGAAGGGAGAGAGACAGAGAGAGACAGCCAGTGAGTCTCCTTACTCAAAAGTGGGAGGGAGGTGAAGAGGTATGCAAGATATGCTCTCTCTCTCTCTCTCTCTCTCTCTCTCTTACACACTGGCACAGATGCATAAAAACAAATTCACTCATCATGAATAAGTCACCGCGGAGATAGACGACACTCCTGTTTGGTTCAACAATGAGATCTAGTAACAGTTTCTAGAAATGGCAAGTATCACTGCCTCAGTTCTAGGGGTTGAGGTCAGCCAAGCGTTGACCCGTCACGAAAGCCATGTCAAAAATATTTTCTTAAAAAAAATACAATTAGTCTTAATTTGGATTTATACTTTTAGACAACAATTTAATAACTGGTTTCTTCAGTATTGATCTTGCTCTCGGGCCATCATGAGCTGACCTTTTCGAAAGGTATCTTTGCGAAACAGTATAACAGTAAATAAATAATACACATCAGTGATTGAGGTGTAGCACAAAGAAAGTTTACACTGACGAACTATTGGTTACGGTTATGGTTATGGTGTTGATATTTTTTTTTCGATTACATATTTCAGGGTTCGTAAGGGTGTTTAAAAACCTTGAAAATGCTTGGATTTTAATGTTGTGTTTTCAAGGTATGAAAAATGCTTAAATTTTGGGTGAAGTGCTTGTAAATGCTTGGAAATGTTCATTATATTTCTCGACAGTCTGACTCAATAGGCAAATTATAAAATGGAAAAAAATAAAATAAGTTTCCTTAAAATTAAAAATACACGATTGATCTGTTGGCTTTGCACGAGCCCTTACATGCCAGAGCCGTAACGGCTCTGTGTCGCCCCCAAGAGGACAATGGTGCATCGGTCCATCATGCCGGGAGGTTGTCGTTTTAATGAACATTGGATGGAAAATATTAGCCCAATATTGGACTAGTTTGTTCTCTGAAGGTCATATTATGTATAATTTGTAACCTTTTTCACAACTTAGAGCTGAGTTAATATGAATGATTTTGTAGTTTTTACCCGACATGGTTGTATGCATTTCTTGCTCTATTATTTTCGTTGTCTACTTAACTTGTCTGGCTACCTCAGTGAAAGCAAAAAAAAAGGTACATTTTGTATTTTTGTTAAAATGTTATCATAGCCACAGTTATAAGGCTAGATATGCTTAATGACTGAGGTGTAGTGAAATAAACAAAATATTTTCATTTAATTTATTATCCTTATATTAATGTGGAACAGTCTGTTGATAAATGAGTGGAATTGAAATTTTGAGGGTGCGTGTATCTATATCACGTTATGCAGTTCACAAGCACAAATACGGTGTGAATCAATCTGTGCTGTTCGATGTCATTGAGTGCTGTAAGTAAGAAAAAGAACAAGAAATTTGAAAAACAACACAAATGGAGACACGTTTGCAAACACCAATGACATTGAATAGTCTACAGAAACACTGCTTCATTTTCTTTGCCCCATTCAGTGAATGATAACTGCTAGTTTAATGTTCGGCTAAGGTTTTAGCAGATTTTCCGTATTTTTTCTACAGACAGCATTAGGTGACCTCAAACAATAAGGCTATGGATTGATTCACGCGGGTTTTTGCCTTTTGAAGGGCACTGGAAAAACTGGAAAATAATTCTTGAAAGTCTTTATAAAGTGCTTGAATTTGGCCATGGAAAAGGTGTACGAACCCTGATATTTCCAGTTACTGCGTGTCCGAAAAGGAGTAGGAAGAAGCAGAGCTTTTTTAATCCTGCCTCTTTTAGTTTCATAGCAATTACGAACACATTTCTTTGTACTCAATCTGTAACACAACAGTGGATACATGAATAAATGAGTAAGTAAATAGCTCCTCTCTGAGCTGCTACCTTACCGTGGAAGAGGAGTTTGCGTGTCCCAATGATCCTAGGAGCTATGTTGTCTGGGGGCTTTCATGCCCCCTGGTAGGGTCTCCCAAGACAAACAGGTCCTAGGTGAGTGATCAGACAAAGAGCAGCTCAAAGACTTCTATGGAATTACAACGAAATGAACCCAGATTTCCCTCGCCCGGACGTGGGTCACCGGGGCCCCGCTCTGGAGCCAGGCCCGGAGTTGGGGCACGATGGCGAGCGCCTGGTGGTCGGGCCTGTTCCCATGGGGCCCGGCCGGGCACAGCCCGAAGAGGCAACGTGGGTTATCCCTCCAATGGGCTCACCACTCATAGGAGGGGCCATAGAGGTCGGGTGCATTGTGAGCTGGGCGGCAGCCGAAGGCAGGGCACTTGGCGGTCCGATCCTCGGCTACAGAAGCTAGCTCTTGGGACGTGGAACGTCACCTCACTGGGGGGGAAGGAGCCTGAGCTAGTTCGCGAGGTAGAGAAGTTCCGGCTGGATATAGTCGGACTCACCTCGACGCACAGCAAGGGCTCTGGAACCAGTTCTCTCGAGAGGGACTGGACCCTCTTCCACTCTGGCGTTGCCGGCAGTGAGAGGCGACGGGCTGGGGTGGCAATTCTGGTTGCCCCCCGGCTCAAAGCCTGTACGTTTGAGTTCAACCCAGTGGACGAGAGGGTAGCTTCCCTTCGCCTTCGGGTGGGGGGACGGGTCCTGACTGTTGTTTGTGCTTACGCACCAAACAGCAGTTCAGAATACCCACCCTTTTTGGGTACACTCGAGGGAGTACTGGAAAGTGCTCCTCCGGGTGATTCCCTTGTCCTACTGGGAGACTTCAACGCTCATGTTGGCAACGACAGTGAAACCTGGAGAGGCGTGATTGGGAAGAATGGTCGCCCGGATCTAAACCCGAGTGGTGTTTTGTTATTGGACTTTTGTGCTCGTCACAGTTTGTCGATAACAAACACCATGTTCAAACATAAGGGTGTCCATATGTGCACTTGGCACCAGGACACCCTAGGCCGCAGTTCCATGATCGACTTTGTAGTTGTGTCATCGGATTTGCGGCCTTATGTTTTGGACACTCGGGTGAAGAGAGGGGCGGAGCTTTCTACCGATCACCACCTGGTGGTGAGTTGGCTGCGATGGTGGGGGAGGATGCCGGACAGACCTGGCAGGCCCAAGCGCATTGTGAGGGTCTGCTGGGAACGTCTGGCAGAGTCTCCTGTCAGAGAGAGTTTCAATTCACACCTCCGGGAGAACTTTGAACATGTCACGAGGGAGGTGCGGGACATTGAGTCCGAGTGGACCATGTTCCGAACCTCTATTGTCGAGGCGGCTGATTGGAGCTGTGGCCGCAAGGTTGTTGGTGCCTGTCGTGGCGGTAATCCCAGAACCCGTTGGTGGACACCAGCAGTGAGGGATGCCGTCAAGCTGAAGAAGGAGTCCTATCGGGTTCTTTTGGCTCATAGGACTCCGGAGGCAGTGGACGGGTACCGACGGGCCAAGCGGTGTGCAGCTTTAGCGGTCGCGGAGGCAAAAACTCGGACATGGGAAGAGTTCGGGGAAGCCATGGAAAACGACTTCCGGACGGCTTCGAAGCGATTCTGGACCACCGTACGGCGCCTCAGGAAGGGGAAGCAGTGCACTATCAACACCGTGTATGGTGCGGATGGTGTTCTGCTGACTTCGACTGCTGATGTTGTGGATCGGTGGAGGGAATACTTCGAAGACCTCCTCAATCCCACCAACACGTCTTTCTTTGAGGAAGCGGTGCCTGGGGAATCTGTAGTGGACTCTCCTATTTCTGGGGCTGAGGTCGCTGAGGTAGTTAAAAAGCTCCTCGGCGGCAAGGCCCCGGGGGTGGATGAGATCCGCCCGGAGTTCCTTAAGGCTCTGGATGCTGTGGGGCTGTCTTGGTTGACAAGACTCTGCAGCATCGCGTGGACATCGGGGGCGGTACCTCTGGATTGGCAGACCGGGGTGGTGGTCCCTCTCTTTAAGAAGGGGGACCGGAAGGTGTGTTCCAACTATCGTGGGATCACACTCCTCAGCCTTCCCGGTAAGGTTTATTCAGGTGTACTGGAGAGGAGGCTTCGCCGGATAGTCGAACCTCGGATTCAGGAGGAACAGTGTGGTTTTCGTCCTGGTCGTGGAACTGTGGACCAGCTCTATACTCTCGGCAGGGTTCTTGAGGGTGCATGGGAGTTTGCCCAACCAGTCTACATGTGCTTTGTGGACTTGGAGAAGGCATTCGACCGTGTCCCTCGGGAAGTCCTGTGGGGAGTGCTCAGAGAGTATGGGGTATCGGAATGTCTTATTGTGGCAGTCCGCTCCCTGTATGATCAGTGTCAGAGCTTGGTCCGCATTGCTGGCAGTAAGTCGGACACGTTTCCAGTGAAGGTTGGACTCCGCCAAGGCTGTCCTTTGTCACCGATTCTGTTCATAACTTTTATGGACAGAATTTCTAGGCGCAGTCAAGGCGTTGAGGGGTTCCGGTTTGGTGGCCACGGGATTAGGTCTCTGCTTTTTGCAGATGATGTAGTCCTGATGGCTTCATCTGGCCGGGATCTTCAGCTCTCACTGGATCGGTTCGCAGCCGAGTGTGAAGCGACCGGAATGAGAATCAGCACCTCCAAGTCCGAGTCCATGGTTCTCGCCCGGAAAAGGGTGGAGTGCCATCTCCGGGTTGGGGAGGAGACCCTGCCCCAAGTGGAGGAGTTCAAGTACCTAGGAGTCTTGTTCACGAGTGGGGGAAGAGTGGATCGTGAGATCGACAGGCGGATCGGTGCGGCGTCTTCAGTAATGCGGACGTTGTATCGATCCGTTGTGGTGAAGAAGGAGCTGAGCCGGAAGGCAAAGCTCTCAATTTACCGGTCGATCTACGTTCCCATCCTCACCTATGGTCATGAGCTTTGGGTCATGACCGAAAGGATAAGATCACGGGTACAAGCGGCCGAAATGAGTTTCCTCCGCCGGGTGGCGGGGCTCTCCCTTAGAGATAGGGTGAGAAGCTCTGCCATCCGGGAGGAGCTCAACGTAAAGCCGCTGCTCCTCCACATCGAGAGGAGCCAGATGAGGTGGTTCGGGCATCTGGTCAGGATGCCACCCGAACGCCTCCCTAGGGATGTGTTTAGGGCACGTCCAGCTGGTAGGAGGCCACGGGGAAGACCCAGGACACGTTGGAAAGACTATGTCTCCCGGCTGGCCTGGGAACGCCTCGGGATCCCCCGGGAAGAGCTAGACGAAGTGGCTGGAGATAGGGAAGTCTGGGCTTCCCTGCTTAGGCTGCTGCCCCCGCGACCCGACCTCGGATAAGCGGAAGATGATGGATGGATGGATGGAAATAGATAAATAGTAATAAATACTTGATTAAACAATAACAAAATCCCACCTCCAAAGACATGCACCTGGGGATAAGTTGAGTGGTAACACTAAATAGGCCCTAGTGTGTGAATGTGAGTGGGAATGTTGTCCGTCTATATGTGTTGGCCCCGCGATGAGGACTTGTCCAGGGTGTACCCATGTGCAGCTCTCCCGTCCAAAGGCAAAACCTAGTAACTCACTTTTATCTGATTTTGAGAAAACAAAGGAAAACCAATCTATCTTGATGCTTTCTTACAAAGATCCACAAAGTCATCAAACGTATAGATGTTTTCTTGAGCTTTCATTTTCTTACCGATTAAGCCATGGATTGAATCTGCTCTCATGAACGTGTGCCCTTTCTCCAGATATTTTATCACAATCTCAGGTGGGCCCCATTCTGCGTTTGCACATTGGGCGAGAGCCGAGTACAGCGTCCAGTTTTTATCTTGACCTCCACAGTTATCTGCCCAAAAGAGTATGCAAGGGGAAGAATCAAGAACAATACATTTAATGAAGGTGCTTGCAACGTCCTGGGCCAATCTTCAAAATAACCCCTCTTGCCATAATATCACATAATCAGGTTGACCGTCGGCCCCCATTCGTGTAAATATCTCATTAAAGACAATAAGGCGACTGACAAAGAAGCTCCGATTGGTCCCTTGAGATACTAGATTTATCAGCTAAGTTTTGACCAAAATTGAGTTACTGGGTTTTGCCTTTGGACGGAAGAGCTGGGATAGGATCCAGCACACTCTGCGACCCAGTACGGGACAAATGGTAGAAAATGGTTGGCTCGAAATAGGTAATTAAGTTATGATTTCCATAATGAGATGAGTAAGTTTATCATTCATTTAAAAAAAGGTTCAAGATGTTTATCAGGATTCTTTTTCCTTGTACTTTGTATACATTTTTAGTTCGAACAGTCTCCTAAACTGAATCATAATCATACTTTTAACTCCACATACGTATATACTAAATGTCTTAAGTGTTGTACATGCATACACATGTTTTTAGTTACATTTTTTGCTAAGTCATATGTATCTTTTTTTCTTTAGAAGAATTGTTGTGCAATCTTGGCCAGCAGGTTATAGTTCGCTTTGTACATAATCTTTAGCCGTTTGCGAGTACACCAAATCATTGAATATCAATATTTTTGATTCAATAAATTAGATGTTTGAAAGTTTTCGATATCCAATGTTATGTATTATCCCAACTGACCTATTTTGTATCCCGATTAGTGAATAAAGTGTACATGTATAGTTATTTCCCAAAATGTGTACATATTAATAATTATAGTATGGTAACTGTCACAGTCCAGGAGCATGCCAGTACACATAGTCACACACATATACACACTCCATACCCTTGTTTATTAATATTATTATTTGTTAATTATATATACATATACATACATATTTAGTTTATAGATATACATAAATCATAGAGCTTAATACCACGCCCTTGTTGTCTGCGCCATCTACTCCTCCTGTACATAACAGCAACACTCGTAAACAGTAGAGAATATGGAGTTATTTTTGGTCCAGAACAAACTGTTTCCAAATACCTTATGTTGTATATCTTTTTACAATAATATTTAATAATACTTTTGCAGTTTTGCTGTAAAATGTAAACAATTTTGAAATACAAATGGCATGTACAAACACATTTAAAGTCCAGTCTTAAGAAATGTTACTGTCCGTTGTGCATCCCTTGGCTTTCTTGAGATGGTCTTTTGAGTGGGTCACAGTATGACACTTGCTTCCTGAAGCTGTCATCATCATTTTTGTTGTCATCAGACTGCCCAACACTTTTGTAGATAAACTTTACCTGAACTCCGTCTTTTTTTTTTATTTACAAGGCTGAAGATTCTCTCACAATCTATTTACTGTGGGACATGACCAACACTGATTTAGCAACCTTGAACAGTTTCATATTAGGTCTTTCTTGTAGCTGTCCTTTAGTTTTGCAAATTATGCCATGCACTGACAACTCTTTCAGCTTCAGTGATAGCAGGAGTGAGGGAGTCACACTGGTACATGAGAAATTCTTCCTCAACATTTTTCCTGTCATCCTTGCTCAGGAACTGTGGATACCGTTCGATGAAGAATGTCACCTGGCTGAAGTTACTTTGTTGTCTGTTCTGAATATCGAGAAATCTGGCATTCACCAGCAGTGGATCACCAAATGGAAAAGAAGCAACTGTAGAACCTACTGACATTGGAAAAAGAGGCAGGCAATTCACAGTTCTCTCCATGATGAGACAAGTAGTCCCTACATTCTGAGCCAATGTATGGTCTTTGTCATCTTTCTGATTGTCTCTGTCAACAAAGTCTATCTTTGTTATGTCTGAAGCAGTTGTCATAATGTTGGGTTTAACACATTTCATTGCTATCTTTCTGAACTGTGTACATAGAACATGGTGCAAACAATGTATACGAAATTCAACTTTTTGCAGAAATGCATTGGTCTCATTAAATGTTGCCAAAATTCCCCTCAAGAAATGAGTGAAGATTAAAGTGTCCTAGTCCGTCATTTTGTTCAGAATGCGACTGGCTTTGGCTTTCCGCCTTGTCTGATGACTTGTCAGCTGTCTTGTGTTTTCGGTGATGCAACTAAGGTACAATATGTCACTTAAGTCTTAAATTCCAAACAGCATGTTGGGTGCAAGTGTGGAAGAAGGCAATATAGTTTTATTTATATTCCCACATTCAAGGTTGGAATTCAAATTGTCAGGACTTTTGAGGATCGCAAATACACAAAAGCAGGTGTCAACAAGTAATGAAAGTTGGTTTTGCATAACAGGACCACTTTGATAAACACAAAGAGTGAACATTTTTGGTCTAAGTTACACTTATTAATTTATTTCATCCATCCATCCATCATCTTCCGCTTATCCGAGGTCGGGTCGCGGGGGCAACAGCCTAAGCAGGGAAACCCAGACTTCCCTCTCCCCAGCCACTTCGTCTAGCTCTTCCCGGGGGATCCCGAGGCGTTCCCAGGCCAGCCGGGAGACATAGTCTTCCCAACGTGTCCTGGGTCTTCCCCGTGGCCTCCTACCGGTTGGACGTGCCCTAAACACCTCCCTAGGGAGGCGTTCAGGTGGCATCCTGACCAGATGCCCGAACCACCTCATCTGGCTCCTCTCGATGTGAAGGAGCAGCGGCTTTACTTTGAGTTCCTCCCGGATGGCAGAGCTTCTCACCCTATCTCTAAGGGAGAACCCCGCCACACGGCGGAGGAAACTCATTTCGGCCGATTGTACCCGTGATCTTATCCTTTTGGTCATGACCCAAAGCTCATGACCATAGGTGAGGATGGGAACGTACATCGACCGGTAAATTGAGAGCTTTGCCTTCCGGCTCAGCTCCTTCTTCACTACAACGGATCGGTACAACGTCCGCATTACTGAAGACGGCGCACCGATCCGCCTGTCGATCTCACGATCCACTCTTCCCTCATTCGTGAACAAGACTCCTAGCTACTTGAACTCCTCCACTTGGGGCAGGGTCTCCTCCCCAACCCGGAGATGGCATTCCACCCTTTTCCGGGCGAGAACCATGGACTCGGACTTGGAGGTGCTGATTCTCATTCCGGTCGCTTCACACTCGGCTGCGAACCGATCCAGCGAGAGCTGAAGATCCCGGTCAGATGAAGCCATCGGGACCACATCATCTGCAAAAAGCAGAGACCTAATCCTGCGGTTACCAAACCGGAACCCCTCAACGCCTTGACTGCGCCTAGAAATTCTGTCCATAAAAGTTATGAACAGAATCGGTGACAAAGGACAGCCTTGGCGGAGTCCAACCCTCACTGGAAATGTGTTCGACTTACTGCCGGCAATGCGGATCAAGCTCTGGCACTGATCGTACAGGGAGCGGACCGCCACAATAAGACAGTCCGATACCCCATACTCTCTGAGCACTCCCCACAGGACTTCCCGAGGGACACGGTCGAATGCCTTCTCCAAGTCCACAAAGCACATGTAGACTGGTTGGGCAAACTCCCATGCACCCTCAAGAACCCTGCCAAGAGTATAGAGCTGGTCCACAGTTCCACGACCAGGACGAAAACCACACTGTTCCTCCTGAATCCGAGGTTCGACTATCCGGCGTAGCCTCCTCTCCAGTACACCTGAATAAACCTTACCGGGAAGGCTGAGGAGTGTGATCCCACGATAGTTGGAACACACCCTCCGGTCCCCCTTCTTAAAGAGAGGAACCACCACCCCGGTCTGCCAATCCAGAGGTACCGCCCCCGATGTCCACGCGATGCTGCAGAGTCTTGTCAACCAAGACAGCCCCACAGCATCCAGAGCCTTAAGGAACTCCGGGCGGACCTCATCCACCCCTGGGGCCTTGCCACCGAGGAGCTTTTTAACTACCTCAGCGACCTCGGCCCCAGAAATAGGAGAGTCCACCACAGATTCCCCAGGCACTGCTTCCTCATAGGAAGACATGTTGGTGGGATTGAGGAGGTCTTCGAAGTATTCCTTCCACCTATCCACAACATCCGCAGTTGAGGTCACTAGAACACCATCTGCACCATACACGGTGTTGATAGTGCACTGCTTCCCCTTCCTGAGGCGGCAGACGGTGGTCCAGAATCAGTTCGAAGCCGTCCGGAAGTCGTTTTCCATGGCTTCCCCGAATTCCTCCCATGTCCGAGTTTTTGCCTCCGCGACCGCTGAAGCTGCACACCGCTTGGCCTGTCGGTACTTGTCCACTGCCTCCGGAGTCCTATGAGCCAAAAGAACCCGATAGGACTCCTTCTTCAGCTTGACGGCATCCCTCACCGCTGGTGTCCACCAAGGGGTTTTAGGATTGCCGCCCCGACAGGCACCAACTACCTTGCGCCACAGCTCCGATCTACCGCCTAGACAATTAATTTATTTGTCACAGGTAAATTGTGCAGTGAAATTTCTCCCTGTAAATAACCCATCCTCTTGAGGGGCAGTGAGCAGATGTGGACCGCTTCCAATTCATAGAGCAGCACCTTGGTCACTGAAGTGTTCATGTTTGGGCTCCCCAGAGGGAAATGTGTTCTGCCCAAGGACACAGCTTCGGGATTGGAACCAAGAAACCTTGGTTACTGGAGAAAACACTGTGTGACAACCACCGCCCATGACTCAAATGAAGATGTGCGTTTCTGAAAATGGATAAACACAAGAGAGAGAAATTGTTTTACAGTCAATTAGTGCATGTGCAATTATATATCATTGTGAACAATAATTGCATTCATAATGCATTGGTAACCTTTCTTTAATACAAATGAAACTATACTTTAAATACCTAACGAGTATAACTAATATAGTGGTCGGGTGGGTAAGTGTTAATTGGAAGTACGGCTGTTTTTCTTTCATTGTGGCGCAAGCTGCAAAAGCCAAATGAGGTAAATGTTTGTCAAAGTAATCCCAGATTGCAAATTCCAATGTGTTTTTTTTTTTCTAAAGTTCTTTTTCGAATGTTCTCTTTATTTGGTCATCTGTTTCTGCACAAGCACACCCAAATTACAGGGACGATTAGATAATGACAAGAGGGCTGTGGTGAAGACCAGAGTGGCATTTTGAGTACATTAGTGTGTTTTTTCAGTGTGATTATTCTGCTGAGCATGAAACGTGGATAATAGGAACAATTCCATTCAAATGCAGTCAATACTCTAACAATAGACTTTATTGTTGAATAAAATGTAAACTGGGTGCAAATACCCATTTTAAGACAAGAAATCTTCTCACCTCAAGTACGAGCACATAATTACACACAGAGAAAGGATTGTTGTAATGATATAAGGAAGTTAAAAGATGAAATGAGATTCTAAGAGAGGACAGCACAAAATACTGAATGTACAAATTATATGCATTTGTGAACACCATAATAAATTACATACTTTTACTGCGCTTTTGTAACAATAATCATGTGTATTCAAGTTGGAATCAGCAAAAGGTGAGTGGAGGCAACTGGAATCTTCAGTTTTACCTCACTGCAGAAGCCTGTGAAATGTTTTCACCAAACAAAAAGAGTTTAATCCCCAGGATTCAACCTTTGCTGATTACTTATGACCTGGATAAATGGAATCCAAACAGACTTATTTTTATTGTGTTACGACAATCAATAAATGCTGGAAATTATATTGTTGATGTTCCTAATGGCAGAGTGACATTCAAATGGAATCAGCAGTTATAATCCAGACCACAGAAATGGATAAAAAGAAAATGCCAACGTTTGGAAGCGTTTCCATTTACAACGCCTATGCAAATTTGGAGTTGGTTCAGGAAGATTAGTTTTTTCTGTTACTTCTCCCTGATAGAAATCCAGAAGTGCAGTGAGCTTGGTCTAGATACAAGTTGAAAAATATTAAAATATGTATGTGAAATCGTCTAAAGTATTTTTATTTTTGATTGAACAGGGGTTTAATGAAAGTACATAATTGACCACTTATTTTTTGAACATCTTAGAAGAAGCTGAGGTTTCATTGCAGTCTTTGAGCAATCACAACTGTTTCAGGTCACCCAGAACACTGTTGCCTTGTTGATTAAAGGTTGAAACGATACTATACATTACTGTTCCCACCATGTGGACAAGACCTTATTCCTAACCCAGTCGTGCTCTGTCACTAATTAGATGATGTAATGTCATAGGACGTAGAAGAGAACAGAGCAGGGCCCAGGTTCGATTTTGGCCCAAGGTTGTTTTAGGGAGAGTATCTTCTGGGTATCTTTAAAGTTCGATTTATCATGCAGAATGTAATCTGTTGATTTTGTTATTTTGCACCAAAAAACATGCATTGAACTATTTGTATTACACAAAAACATGGGGTTATAGTGTCCACCCTGAGATCGGTAGGTTGTGAGTTCTATCCCCGGCCGAGTCATACCAAAGACTATAAAAATGGGACCCATTACCTCTCTGCTTGGCACTCAGCATCAAGGGTTGGAATTGAGGGATAAATCACCAAAATGATTCCCGAACGCTGCCACCGCTTCTGCTCACTGCTCCCCTCACCTCCCAGGGGTGGAACAAGGGGATGGGTCAAACACAGAGGGCAATTTCACCATACTTAGTGGGTGTGTGACTATCAGTGGTACTTTAACTTTAACTTTAAATTGAATGCAGGTCCGAGTCAAATAGTACAAAAGTCATTCCCAAACAAGCACAAAAGGCATCAGAAAACACACCATCGTGACATTAGTAACTGAGTTCTGCAGAGTAATGGAGTCTGTCCGCCTCATTAGCAGGAAAACACATTCAGGCTGGAAATGTAAATACAAAGGAAGTAAAAAGAGACAACAGATTATTATCGCCTCAAACGGCAGGTGTGTTGGCATGCTAAAGCCCAGTCCATTTTCTAAGGCAAAGCCACATGTTCTTATCTAACTTTAAAAAACCTTATAAAAAGACAAACTATCAGCACCTAAAGCTTTTATAGTCTGCCTTGACTTGTAAAGTTGCTTTGTTTCCGAGGACACTAGATTGTAGTGTGTCTTTAAGGAGCCCTTCACTCTGCAGAGCTATTCACCAAGACAAAGTGTGTCCTTCTAAAGGAAGGAACTCATTTAGTTGGCTTGTGTAAACCAGAGGTCTTCTAGGCCACACTTTGTGTGTGGGTGGGTGTGCTTCCTCCTCCCTTGCACATACCCTGAGCATTTGTGCAATGGCACGTTTGCTTGTCTTATTATGTTTATATATATATATATATATATATATATACATATATATATATATATATATATATATATACATATATATAGTAAAAGTCTGCGATGAGGTGGCGACTTGTGCAGGGTGTACCCCGTTTTCTGCTCGATTCTAGCTGAGATAGGCACCAGCGCCCCCCGCGACCCCAAAGGGAATAAGCGGAAGGAAAATGGATGGATGGATATAAATGATAAATGGGTTGTACTTGTATAGCGCTTTTCTACCTTCAAGGTACTCAAAGCGCTTTGACACTACTTCCACATTTACCCATTCACACACACATTCACACACTGATGGAGGGAGCTGCCATGCAAGGCGCTAACCAGCATCCATCAGGAGCAACTGTGAAGTGTCTTGCTCAGGACACAACGGACTTGACGAGATTGATACTAGGTGGGAATTGAACCAGGGACCCTCGGGTTGCGCACGGCCACTCTCCCCACTGCGCCACGCCGTCCCTTGTATAGTCAAAGTTTCTGTGGTTTATCCGTTATACAGTGCTCAATACCGGGATAGAGCGGAATATGCGTTAGATCAGGAAAAAACACAAAAGGCTGAATCATCCCTACAAGCCTGTTTCGCAGGGATTGTATTTATAAAAAATCTTCGTCATCAGGGGATTTTATTTATAAAATGCCTAGAGTGGCTGGACAGGACAGATTAAAAAAAATTACATAAAATGATTTTTTTTTTAATCGATTAATAAATGTTACAAATAACAGTCAAAATCTATTTTTTCCCACACATACATATATATATATATGTGTGTGTGTGTGTGTGTATGTATATATATATATATATATATATATATATATATATATGTATATATATATGTGTGTGGGAAAAATCACAAGACTATGTCATCTCTACAGAACTATTTCATGAGGGGTTCCCTCAATCGTCAGGAGATTATAATGGAAGCATTCACATACCATGGTTTATATAGGACACAGAGTGGGTAGGTACAGGCAGGCATAGGGGTGTGGTGATTGTCTCATGTGTTACCTAGGAGGTGTTTCCATCTGTGATGGCATGCTGATATAATTTCACTGCGCTTGTTGAGGGATGACAGGTCTGGGTGATGTATAATAAACAGCTTCTCTCTCAAGCATAGGTTGCATCTTTTTTTACCACTGTTTTAAGGTGTGCTGGATGCAAGAATTTGCCATGTTATTGAATATTCAACATTGTTGTCTTTGAGGTTCCAAATGTGCTTGCTGAATTCTGTAGAATTCCGCAGGTTCTGGTTTCTAAAAGAAGCCTTGTGATTATTCCATCTGGCTATAACCTCTCCTTCGGTTAATCCTACGTCTGTGTCGGATGTGTTAATGTCCTTGCGTGTTACCTTTGCTTAGTAAACAATTGATGTTTGTCAGCACCCCCCGTTGAGAGTGAAATCAGGTTTCCTGCGGCAGTTGCAGTCCTTATTGGTTTCAGAGTCATTCAGTCTGGGGGCAGGCAGTCCTTTTGCAATTGCTTTATTGTGATTCAAAAGTATTTGTTGTATGTTATTCATACAGCTGTAGCTCAAGATAATGTTCTTGTTGAATACTTTTTTTAGGGCGTTGCCTTTGCGGAAGTGTTTGTCGATCAGAGTGAGGAACTTGTGGCCAATATTAGTTGAGACGTTTTTGCTGTATGGTAGGTTGTACCAGATGATGTTGTTTCGTTTTCTGCTCTTTTTTGGTTGGTTTTCTGGCGTGGGTTCGTAGGTGAGGGTGAAGTTGTTTACGCTTTTATCAAGTGCTTTCTGGTACGGGGGGGTTGCTTGGTCAAATTCAGCTTTGCTAGATGACAGCATCAATAGCCTTTTATTAATTCCGGCTATCGCAATTATTAAAATCAGATAGCTTTTTATTAATTCCGGCTATTAATGTACATGTTATGTTTTATACATTCATTACACACAGACTGATATATTTCAAATGTTTATTTATTTTAATTTTGATGATTATAACTGAAAAATAATGAAATACACAAATTAAGTATCTCAAAAAGTGTAAGTATTAATTATGACCAATAAAAATATTTAAAAAAAAAAGGTGACCAACTAAAAAGTATAAACATAAAAAGTATGAACATGTACAGCGCTCATTACTTTATCAGGCTCATTTTGCCGTAAATACTGCAGGAATGCGGCATGGAGTCGATCAGTCTGTAGCACTCCTCATGTGTTTTGAGAGCCCAGGTTACTCGAATAGTGGCCCTTTGCTCTGCATTGTTGGTTCTGGCACATTACATTTTACTTTTGACAAAACCCCATTGAAAATCTGCGTAATAGTTTTGAAAATCTATGGGGTGTTGTTGAGGTCAGACAAGTTTTCTGACCAATTACAGTAAGGACAGAGATACTATTTTCCTTTAACCAGGTACTGGTAGTTTTGGCACTGCGCAGAGGGAAGGTTGGCTATCGTTGACAATCATGATGAAAGACTTGATGATGTATGAATTTTTTATTTGTTTTTATGCATTCTAACTTGTAAATAAACGTTGATTAAAGATAACCTACAGCAGATCCAATGAGAGGTCCTCTATTATGCTCTTTAAACCCACTAAATAACCAGTCAAAAAGCGCCTACAATACTTCATTTACATTTTGTGATTTGAATATTAACAGAGTATTAGTGATATTGTTATTATAAGCGCTAACGTAGACGGACTACTTATAGCAGCGGCATGATCACAGGCTTGTGTGTCAATGTTGACATCGTTTCCTTGCTCATCAATCTTTATTGTAAATCATAAATCATGCCTCTCATCTGGATAGTAGAAGGATGAGGACGTATTTCGGACAGGTTTGTACACTTTGACAGCCAATTTAGACCCGGAGATGGCAAGAATGAAAAAACGGTTATTTCCACCCCCCCTTATGAGGATTATGAGTCATTCTTCATCTAAATGGAAATATACAAAAATAAGAACGTCCCAGCAGTCGACATCCTAATGACAGCAGACATTGTACAGTAAATGATGTTTTATTATATTTGTTGGCTCTAATGAAGTCTGCAGTGAGTAATAATCAGTGATGAAGAAAAAAAAAGCAAATGTGATTTTTAAAAAATTATTATTATATGCCAAAAATTATCAAAATACAAAGTATGTAAATATTAAATGTTATTACAAAACACACCAATGTAATTACTCTGGTCTTTTTTTTTTGGTTGTACAATATATGGGTCAAGATACTTTTTTTTTGTTTTTTTTATCTACACATACTGCAGTTGTTAATGCGCAGTATGTATTGTTTATCAGGGTTATGAATATTTGAGAACCACATGATTCAGATCGATTCTTGGTGATAACGAATTGATTCAGAATGGATTCTCAATTCAAAATTATTCTTGATTCAAAGTCAATCCTTTTTTTTTTTGGAAAACATTGGGTGCCAGTTCTATGATAATTACATTCCTCCATTATATAGATAAAGAGCTCTGATACATTTCTATATTACTTAAAGACAACTGGTTGTGTTTAATAAGGTTTTACCCAAACATTTAATTAAGTCACATACAAATAAGACAACAAGAGAAGTATCCCACACTTCTCTTTTCTAAAGTAAATATGTACAGCAGATATGGGCATCTACATCAACAATATGATTTGCCTGAGTGGCTGGATATGGTACATAAAAAATAGTGTTGTTTTTTTTTAAATTGAAAATAAATTGTTCCAACTAAGAATCGAAATTCATTTTTACATTTTTTTTAATTTATTACTCATTTTACTATGTTTCCTAACTACATAATTTATCCATTGTGGGATGAATAAAAGTCCTATCATACTTATTCAACTATATAAAATATACAATAAATGATAAATGTACTCAATCAACTCCCTAAATTTCAATCAATTTACTACTTTTTATGTGTTAGAGGTTTTTAGCGTTTTGGAACACATATTTTTTCAAATTCCATTTATCCCTCAGGTCATGCTTGTCCTCTCATTAGTGAATACTGCGGCACAGTGTGTTGTCATTCTGATAAGAAATTGAAATTAGAGACGCAATGAAAATGTAATATCGGTTAATATCCGTTAGGATGGCCTCAATCCAATGAAACACTCCAATTCATACCCTACTCAAAACTATTTCTCTTTGTAAGAATCTAATAACTTAAATTGAATTATATTGGGCTTTTTCTGCACTTTTTTGTCTACAACATTACATTTCCTTAAAAACAAGCCAGAGCGAGGTGTTAATTATTTCAAAGAAACCAGTGACGGCTGCTGTTAACTGCGAGAAACCGAAGCAGACGGTGAAACAAAGTGGTTGTTTAGCAACAGATAGCCATCCACCCATCCATTTTCTACCGCTTGTCCCTTTTAGAGTCGCGGGGGTGCTTGAGCCTCACTCAGCTGCACATGGGCGGAAGGCGGGGTACACCCTGGACAATTCGCCACCTCATCGCAGGTCCAACACAGATAGACAGACAACATTTTACCATGAATTGATAAACGTGGACCCCGACTTAAACAAGTTGAAAAACGTATTGGGGTGTTACCAATTAGTGGTCAATTGTACGGAATATGTACTGAACTGTGCAATCCACTAATAAAAGTATCAATCAATCAATCAATCAAACATTCATACTCACATTTACACACTAGGGAACATTTAGTGTTCTATGCAACAGAAAGCCTTGCAGCATATATATTGTTTCTCCTGTGCCATGGTAAGAGTTTAGGACATAGAAGAAGTCCAAGGACCTGGGACCCTCCAGGAGCTGCGGGTCATAATAACACACAAAATGCAAGGGCGAATCTCTCATCGACGGAGAAAAGGCTTAGAATCTTCAAAGAAATTACCCAAAAGTAAATTTTCACAAGTGAGAACTTTAAAATTGACTGCCTGAACATGAACAAACAATATGTAATTGATTACTTCATAGACATAATGGGTCTTACATGCAAAAATTACTAAACTGAGTAGCAGTCATGCTAATTGATTTGAACATTTTGATAACACTACGGAGTGGTCTATTAGTCAAGAAAAATCCCTACTCTTATCCTTTCTATAAATAATACAAATCAACATGGTAAAGCCCCCTAAACCAGTGGTTCTCAACCTTTTTTCAGTTTTGTACCCTCTGTGAACATTTTTATAATTCAAGTACCACCTAATCAGAGCAAAGCATTTTTGGTTGAAAAAAAGAGATTAAAAATAAATACAGCACTATGCTATCAGTTTCTGATTTATTAAATTGTATGACAGTGCAAAAGATTGCTCATGTGTAGTGGTCTTTCTTGAACTATTTGTAAAAAAGATATAAAAATAACTAAAAACGTGTCGAAAAATAAACAAGTGAGTCAATTATAATAAAATATTTCTAAACATAGAAGTAATCATTAACTTAAAATGCCTTCTTTGGGGATTGTAATAGAGATCCATCTGGATTCATGAACTTCATTCCAAACATTTCTTCCCAAAAAAGAAATCATTAACATCAATATTTATGGAACATGTCCACAAAAAATCTAGCTGTCAACACTGAATATTGCATTGTTGCATTTCTTTTCATAGTTTATGAACTTACTGTTATGATCCGGGCAGTGGATCATAACAGTTATACCGACACTGATAGCGATACGTTGATTGTCGATACGGATATCGATCCTTTTTTTACTTTTCCTACGCGAACCTTTCCATGACTAATGTATTAACAATACATTAGTTGTTAATACATTAACAACTAATCTATTAACAACATCAGTTGTTTAAACTTTAACAACTAATGTTGTTAAAGTATTATTCAATAAATATATTTATAAAGGATTTTTGAATTGTTGGTTTTTTTAGAATATTTAAAAAAAAATCTCACCTACCCCTTGGTATACCTTCAAGTACCCCCAGGGGTACGAGTACCTCCATTTGAGAACCACTGCCCTAAACCAACCCTTACTGGTCACACTCTCTGTCTTCCCTGTCTTCAGTTGTTTTGGTTTCAAACTTCCCCTAAATCAACATGAGGGCACCTGGTATACAGCCTCAATTCTAGTCTTCAAGCTAAATCACTACCAACCTTTCCATCTCAATTATAAGACCACCAAGCTGCTTGGTTATTACTAACGCATTGTTGGTATCGGAGTGAAGCTGCTGACATGCTACTGATTTGTCTTTGTCGAGCGCTTGCTAAGGGTTTCTTCTCTCTCTGAACTTTTGATGATGTTTATTTTCACTTCCATGGTGATGGCTGTTTTCTTTCTTTGCCACCTACACAAAACTCCATAAGGGCCTCCCACCCCACCCTAAAGCCCATACACACACACTTGGTATTTATATGTGCACAGGAAGAATCTTCTAAAAAAAGCTTTTAAAACAACTCTAATTAATGACTTTTTAAAAATGGGATCAACTCCTCCTTGACTATTTACACATTCAGTTTAAAGTACAGATTATCTGAAACACTTTTATATATTATCTGTGGGTAATAGTAATCATAATAATGCATACTTATTACTATATTACATTATTATTAGTGCATTTGCCTATGTTTAAGCCTCCCTCTGTCTTTAAAACCTTTGTGACTTTAACACTTGACGTCCATTGCACCGGTGGCCCAGGAGTTGGGGGGTCCCCTACAAGGTTTCTCATTGTAATCCCATTTGTTTGAGGTTTTTTCTTGCCCTGATGTGGGATCAGAGCCGAGGATGTCTGTGTGTCTTGTGCAGCCCTTTGAGACACTCCTGATTTAGGGCTATATAAATAATCATTGATTGATTGATCTTTGAACAGGGGGTCCTTGTACGCACTACAGTTGTTTGCAATGAGTTGAAAAAGTGGTACTTGTGCCTAACTTTCTCTACTGCCATGTATGGATTTAGTGATCGTTCACCTTTCTACTGTTTCAAAATGATGGTGCTGTGTGTGAAGGTTTAAATGTGAACGTTGATGAATTCATGACGTTTGTGTTAAGGGAAGTGTTTGAGGTTAGGTTTGGAAATAAACATTTTGCATTTTCAATAGGAGGTTTAGGAATGTGTTGTCATTCTTAATTTGATTCAAGCAACCCAGCTATTGAACTTTCATGTCAAAATTGGTTTCCTCTTAACATTTATGACGTTTTTTTTTTTTTTTCAAACTGACATTTGAATGTGAGGTTGACATTTACCAAAAACCTATAGGCCCTTTAAAACATCCCCTCTTACCCCACTTTGATGCCCCTGCTCAAAGAATATACCCGCCTATCCATGGTTCAGCATTTGCTACTCGGATTGATGGATATCTTACCACGGATCTTAAATTTTAAATATGTTGGTGCTATCCGCAAGGGGGAAATACTGATGCAGCTACAAATCTAGTGCTGCCCCTCACTTCAATGGGTATGGCATGGTTTATTTATTTCCAACATGACTGTCAGACTTTCCCCTGACAGTTTGTCCATGTTTTAGTTTTTTCCTCTGAATTTGTCTGTTTCCTCTGTGTTTAGTATCTCCTGTCTTTAGTTCCTGTCTAGTGCTCTTATTTTGTCAGCTTCCTGTCTTTTTCCCTGAGTGTTGTGTTCCTCCTCAGCTGCGGCTGATTGGCAACTGGCCACACCCGTTGCCAATCAGCCTGCTCCTGTTTGTACCTGCTTTGTCTTGTGTCAGTTGCTGGATCATTGTATTGCCGTTGCCTCATGTCACTCTTGTGTCTTTACTACCTGTGGTGTCTGGCATCATTTCAGCTATTACCTGTCGTGCTACATCATTTCCTGGTCGTCGTAGCGGTATGCTGTTTTTGTTAGCCATTAGCTATTTACAGTTTTTCTGTTTATTATCCTCTAGCTTCCATGCTAAAGTTCCTTTTTGTTTTTGTAACTCCCAGTGCTAGCTCTCTTAGTTTGTTTTTCCGCCCATGTGCGTGCTTTTTGTTTGTTCTTGTGTAGTTTTAATTAAATCAGGTTTTCATATACCATGCCTGCCTCCATCGCTGCATCTCGGAGTTCAACATCAACAAATAACTCTGACAATGACGAACATTAGTTCGCAATTAATTTAAAATGTTTCTGTTACGTACGGTGGGGGAAGGAGACGACACAACGGCAGGAATCAGTTCAATAGGTTTATTGAAACTGACGATAGGATGGAGTGTGTATGCTACCCTAAGAGAATGGTGTAAGACCCATTCATCCATCCATTTCCTACCGTGTATTCCCTTTGAGGTCGCGGAGGGCGCTGGTGCCTATCTCAGCTACAATCGGGCGGAAGGCGGTGTACACCCTGGACATCGCAAGGCATGGTGTAAGACGATGTGTAGAATTAGCAATGTGAATGTTTCCAGAGGTTGTTGTTTGTGCGTGTTAGATGAATCCTTCAATAGTCCAGAGAGGCAAGGGAAGAAGACAGTCCATGGGCAAGTGAGAGGTCGGGAGATGGAGAGAGGCGTCAAGATCCGTGTCCAAGCGGGGGTTGAGGACCGAGAGAAGTAGTCCAAAGTCCACTGGGAAGTCGAGGTACACATCTGGATCACAGGAACCTGAGGGAACACTGCGGGGAACACAGAGGACATAAGACACGGGCAGAGGGAAAGTACAGAGAGAGTTGGTACCAGGAGGGGAGCCAGAGACGGGATGCTTACTACAAAGAGTGAACTACGTTCCGGCACTGAATCTTTGGGTCTGCTGGTCTTTATGCCGTTTGCCCTCATCAGCCCCAAGTGCGCTGATTGACGATTACCCGCAGCCGTGCAGGCGTGTGGGAAGAGCGAGCAAGGGCGTGTCCTGGTGCAGTTCTAAACATGTGGGATTGCGCATGCGCCGTGACATTTTCAGCAGGAAAATGCTTCGGTTGTGGTGTTGAGTAAATGCACGTTTTGTAAGTACAAATACTCAAATACTGTATGCTGTATTACTTTAGTTGTTTCCTGATGTATATAACAATGTTTAAAAAATGTGAGAGGCATACCACAGGTTTTAGAGTTGCTATAATGCGTCCCAGACTGTGATTGATATTTGCCTTTTTAAGTGATCGGCTGATGATCTGCCGAGCCCAGTCGATCTTTCCACAGCTGTGTCCCAGTATTTACAGGGCTAAATTTGTACTCACGTGAAATATTTCTTCCAAAGATATACACGGGCTGGGAGACGCAATCACATTTTTGAGTTCCTTGAATTCCAGGAGGCGGCATCCCAGAACACCAGCTTGATTTTGAGAGCACATTGTGAAGACACTTCAAAGATACTTATCCTGGACAATAAGGTCAGTTTCTTCCAAGTAGTATTATCATTGGAAGACTAGAGGAAAAGGAATGGCTAAGCATTGTATACACACACACACACACACACACACACACACACACACACGCACGCACGCACGCACGCACGCACACAGAGCAGGGCTACACAAAAATCTACTCGCTAAAGCTTCGCTATAAATTAGGGATGCTCGATCCAGATGTCGATAGTATCATTACCTAGTCAAGTATAAGTATATATACAGTAAATTATATTAAAGTCATTTGATTTATATTTGTCTTTGTCTTGGTTGTTTGTGTGATTTAAATGAGAGCTAAGTGTTGTTTTTGCTTTTTTTTAGTAACTGTGTACACTAACTACATAATACATCATAACACACCATCTCATCTGACTTACAACGATACTAGAAAATTAAAAATGTAATAAGAAAAGCTTTATAAACATGTTTTTTTTTGTTTTTACTTTAGTTCAGTGATTCTCAAAACAATACACTAAAGAATCAATTAAATAAATACTTAAACACAGTGTTACTGTTCAAACTGTATGTAAAAATAATAAATGTGAAATATACTTGTTAAATAATTCTAATGAATATTTACGGCTACTATGATACTTTATTTTAATGTTGGTCATTATGTTGGTAGTTGGAGAGGCAGGTGAGGTGGTACTTGACAAAACAAGTTTGAGAACCACTGGTTGATTTAAAGGGGAACATTATCACCAGACCTATGTAAGCGTCAATATATACCTTGATGTTTCAGAAAAAAGACCATATGTTTTTTTAACCGATTTCCGAACTCTAAAAGGGTGAATTTTGATGATTTAAACGGCTTTCAATTGTTCGCCTGTCGGAGCAATGACCTTTTATCCGTGATGTCACATCGTGAAGCAACCCGCCATTTTCTCAAACACATTACACACACCAAGTCAAATCAGTTCTGTTATTTTCCATTTTTTTGACTGTTTTCCGTACCTTGGAGACATCATGCCTCGTCGGTGTGTTGTCGGAGGGTGTAACAACACTAACAGAGACGGATTCAAGTTGCAACAGTGGTCAAAAGATGCGAAAGTCCCTCGTTTGTTCTGCACACTGTACCGACGACAGCTATGCTACGACAGAGATGGCAAACAAACACATACCACTTGTTGGTTAGAAGGCGATCGCCAAATTCGTCCGCGCTTCCTCCCGTGCCGTTGTCTGTCATGATATGGCTCAAAAAGTTCTGTTTCTTCTTTAATTTCATTTTCGGTACCTGCCTCCACACTCCAACCATCCGTTTCAATACATGCGTAATCTGTTCAATTGCTTACGCCGCTGAAATCCGAGTCTGAATCCGAACTACTATGCTATACCTTTCTACGCTATCCACCAGGTTTTTTTCTGGTGGCTTCACGCAGTGACGTCACAGGACAATGGACGGGTGGATATAGCGATGGTGTAAATCAGGCACTTTGAAGCCGTTTTTCGGGATATTGCATGATGGGCAACATTTTGAGAAAAACTAAGAAAAATAAAATAAGCCACTGGAAACTGATTTTTATTGGTTTGCACCATTCAGAAATTGTGATAATGTTCCCCGTTAATTGCTGTAACACATTTTATCCAGGGTTTCTCAGCCATGGGGCCGGGGTCCATTGTTGGGCCGCCAGTGCCACCTAGAGGGCCAGCAAAAATAATGACTCAAATGTTGAAGCTGTATTTTTATTTATACTTACATTTTATAGACAGTCTAGTTAAACTATATTTACTATTATTTGTTTTAAATGTGTATATTTATTGTATTTATTTTTTTAAATAATTTGATAGTTATTTTTGCAATATTTTTGATTAGTATTCCTTTTTTTTTCAACCTCACCTAAGCTTTGACAATAACCTTTGAAATTAATACATGGTTTCATATCATTTGACAAGGTTTATCCTGTTAAACTGTAAGTAGGTTAGATATAATTATTGAACACAATCAAAATCAAGAGTAAAATGACTAATTCAGTGTTATTATTTCCAACCTTTAAGAACTCCTGCTATAATTAATTGCCTAAGCATTGCATTAAACCTCAACATTGTTTTAAATCGGGATCGGAGCACAAAAATGTTTATTGGGTTATTTCTAGCTTAAAGTGTCAAAATATCTAAATTTTAGAACTTTTTATGGGTATTCATGGGCTTCACGGTGGCAGAGGGGTTAGTGCGTCTGCCTCACAATACGAAGGTCCTGCAGTCCTGGGTTCAAATCCAGGCTCGGGATCTTTCTGTGTGGAGTTTGCATGTTCTCCCCGTGAATGCGTGGGTTCCCTCCGGGTACTCCGGCTTCCTCTCACTTCCAAAAAACATGCACCTGGGGATAGGTTGATTGGCAACACTAAATTGGCCCTAGTGTGTGAATGTGAGTGTGAATGTTGTCTGTCTATCTGTGTTGGCCCTGCGATGAGGTGGCGACTTGTCCAGGGTGTACCCCGCCTTCCGCCCGATTGTAGCTGAGATAGGCGCCAGCGCCCCCCGCGACCCCGAAAGGGAATAAGCGGTAGAAAATGGATGGATGGATGGATGGGTATTCATTATTGAAGGTTTTTTTTCTTTTTTTCCAACTGCTTGCGGTCTTGGAATGTAAACCCATTCGATTAAAAAGCTTGGAAATAGTTTGTATAAAAAATATATATAAATTGAATATATTTTCCACAAATTACTTAAAATGAGTATTATTTGCAGATGACGCCTGGAATTTTTTTTTTTTTTTGAGGAGGACTGCAACGTCACGCTATTAAATATAAGCCAAATTTACACTCATACACATACAAATAGATGCTGCAGAAAAAGTCGCAGACAGAGTGCATGAGAACGCATTTCTCAATGTCATAATAATTTATAAAATTACTTTAAAAATGGCCACCTTGAAAGGAGATTGTGATGCATAAGGGAAAAAAATGTTTAGGTCGGAATCAAGTCTAAACCTAGGACATCCAAATGCTTGAGAAAACATAAACACTCCCAACAAAGACATTTCGAAGTGAGGGCAGCGGTATAGCAACAAAAAGAGAGATGATTTGGCTCACGGCCATGGGAATGGAAATAATATAAAGGCAGTGGAAATGGAAAAGGAGAAGACGAGATTCACAGCAGTTCCTAAGATCACGGGAAAGAAAAGGAAAAAAAACCCAGCTTGGCCAATGGCAGTGTGACTGCATTAAGACCATAAGACTAGTAAAGTATTTATGTTTATGGGTCAGGTAATACAGCCAGACCGCAGCAACTTGAGAAACTTTTGGGCGATTTCTCATGGAAAAAATGAGGGGACTGTCTTTAAATTCACTGGTATTAACGGGAAATGTCTTGCAGGAGTTTCACCACATCTGCACTAAACCTTTGGCTGGTGAATACTTATATCACAGTCTATTCATCTACGTGACTATTACGCTGTCGAATATTCTGCAAACTCAGCAAAAACATGTCTTGAAACATACACAGAAGAAGGGATGTCTTTTCCCAAAAAAATGTTTGCAGAAAGAACAGCAACAAAAACATCTGATCAAAAATGTTACTTACTTACTTACTTACTTACTTACTTACTTACTTACTTTACATACCTCCAAAATCTTGCAGACCGTTTTTGCTTTAGCCATATTCTTTGAGGACATGTGTGTGCAGACTAAGACCTTCTGCACATACAACAACAAGCCCTGGTGTACACCTCAGTTTAGGAAGCTGCATCAGCCCAAGGAGGATGCCTCCAGGAGTGGGTACTGGGTCCCCTTCAAGATGGCCAGGAACAAACGGGCAAAGGAGATCAGTGTGACGGACTTCCTGCCGTCCAAGTGTGGGTTGTCGTGACGATGGACACAGGACGCATCCTAGCAGGTCTGACTTGTGTATATTATTTCAATAATCACTTTGTCCTCTTGCCTTTTTGTCGCGGCACTTTGCAGTGCGCGGGCGTTTCCTGCTTCTGGTCGCTGTGCACCTTGCAGTGTCCGGGGTTTGGGTCTGTGGCGGGGTCTCATCGTCTCTCGGGTCTTGATTGTCGTGCTCGTGGTCGGTGTTGTCAGCTGGTTCCTTCTCTTACTTCTGCCCTGAGTGTTTCTCCTCCCCTTTCTTATGCTGCAGGAGCAGATGATGGGATTGAGCGCAGCTGTGTGGTGTACGCACCTTGCGCTGCTTGCTGCTGTCACGCCTCGTCTCTTCTCCGCATGCCCCGCCTCCTGGCCTCCATCTCGGCCAGAACCGCCACTCCTCTCAGTGTTAGGGGTTTTTGGTATTTTTTTTCTGCCATTTAAATATGTCGGTTATAAAAACACATCAAATATTAAGATAAAACAAATCCTTTTGTGAAAGTTCAATAAAAGGGCAGCTTGACTGAAAAAAGGAATGTTTAAGACTTGCTAGGCTCCCTATCGAAAATGCAACACTTCCACAAGGACGGCAGTAACTTTGCATCTAGCGCTTCAATCATCACGTCTAGACGTCACAATCTCCTTAAAGATCACACAAAGCATTTTGGAACAATAATTAAGTGATAGAAGAAAGAACAAAGGTGAACATAAAATAAACCTGTCTCTCAGCATCGAAGAACGTTTTGTACAATTTTTAGTTTTGCGTCTTATTGCACATAACTGTGGTGTGTTCAAGGAACCTTGAATAAAGTTTAAACTTTTTAGGATGCACTAAAATCATAACAATAAGGTTGTATTATTATTATTTATACTACCCACAAATGATACACTCAGAAGTAAATGTATATTTGACATATTTATAATCAAATTGAAAAATGACATGCTATATAGATATTTATTTAAATTTCATATTCTGGCCACTGTAGTCAAAATTTGTTAGGACTCTTGCAGAAAACCAAAAACCCAAAAAATATATTTATTTTCAGAGATGGGCCATTTTGATATGTTTTAGAAATGTTAATCCTTTAAAAATTCAAAAACCTAACTCAAGTTTTAATTGCATGAGTTTTAAACTGAATTCATACAATAATTTGTTTTTTTAAATGTAGCAATATTTTTTTAATGCATGTAAAAATACAAAGTGTGTGTATGGTGTGGCGACTTTAGATTTGGTGTGTGTGTGTTTGCATTAGATGAGATGAAAGTGGGCATTTTACACCACTGGATACACCACACCCTTCATCTTTGAGTAAGTACAACTATAACAGTTCTGTATTTGTCTTTGGTTGACCATGCATGAAAAAACTGTTTTATTGGACCACTTTTATGTTCGATAGTGGAGGACTTTTTATCCACATCTAACACAATTTCCCAACTCATATGAAAACGGGGTCTGTACATCCCTATCTAGCACACGCAAAGCTAATCTTCGAATCTTGCGCGCAGAGGATTGCGTCTCCTAAGTTAGCAAAATAAGAAGTGCATTCCTTTTAGCATGTCTGTCTTCATAAATATGCATAAATATTTGCATTAGAACGGCCATATTACTTGGTGGAGAAGATACTAGAAAAATCATTCAGCATGACCAGTGTGATCTATTAAGGCTGAAACTGCTCTGTAGGCGCTATTGTGCATCTTAATTTAGCACATCTGAAAAATGCATGCAAATCTAACCCATTTACTTCATGCACAGGGCTCTGAGAAGGGGTGATCGCGCTGAAAAGACGGACAATGGAAGAAAATCTTATGTCCAACGTGTGTGTGTTTACATATTTGGAAAGTCAGAAATGAAAAAAATGTTAGACAAAATTTCTATTTAGCAATATCATTTTATAGTTGTATAGCTGCTGGATGATTTTGGTATGATTAAAACCAATTCAACTTACATGTATTCCTGTGTTGGCATTTTTTTTTTCATCCATCCATCCATCCATCCATCCATCCATCCATCTTCTTCCGCTTATTCGCGGTCGGATCATGGGGGCAGCAGCTTAAGCAGGGAAGCCCAGACTTCCCTCTCCACAGCCATTTTGTCCAGCTCCTCCCAGGGGATCCCGAGTATACCCACAGTGTCCTGGGTCTTTCCGTAGCCTCCTACCAGTCGGACGTACCCGAAACACCTCCCTAGGGAGGCGTTCAGGTGGCATCCTGGCGATCCACCTCATCTGGCTCCTCTCGATGTGGAGGAGCAGCGACTTTACTTTGAGCTCCTGCCGGATGACAGAGCTTCTCACCCTATCTCTAAGGGAGAGCCTCGCCACCTGGCGGAGGAAACTCATTTCGGCCGCTTGTACCCGTGATTTTGTCCTTTCGGTCATAACCCAAAGCTCATGACCATAGGTGAGGATGGGAACGTAGATCGACCGGTAAATTGAGAGCTTTGCCTTCAAGCTCAGCTCCTTCTTCACCACAATGGATCGATACAGCGTCCGCATTACTGAGGACACCGCACTGATCTATGAGGGGCCGTAAGGACATTATTCAGAATTACCTCCTACATACACTACTGAAATGCTCTCACATAAATAACTAAAATGTTCTTACATAGATTACTGATATGGTCTTACGTACACAAACGAAATGCTCTTACATACACTACTGAAATGCTCTCACATTAACAACTAAAATGCTCTCACATGAACAACTAAAATGTTTTACCCTCACGCACACACACACACCACTTGCGTGTGAGAGACAACAATTTTAGTAGTATGTGTGCAAGGATTTCAGTTATATGTATGAGAGTATTTTACCAGTGTGTGTGAGAACATCTTACCAGAGGGGTGTCTGCTTCACAATACGAAGGTCCTGCAGTCCTGGGTTCAATCCCAGGCTCGGGATCTTTCTGTGTGGAGTTTGCATGTTCTCCCGTGAATGCGTGGGTTCCCTTCGGGTACTCCTGCTTCCTCCCACTTCCAAAGACATGCACCTGGGGATAGGTTGATTGGCAACACTAAAAATGGGCCCTAGTGTGTGAATGTGAATGTTGTCTGTCTATCTGTGTTTGCCCTGCGATGAAGTGGCGACTTGTCCAGGGTGTAACCCGCCTTCCGCCAGATTGTAGCTGAGATAGGCGCCAGCGCACCCCGCGACCCCAAAAGGGAATAAGAGGTAGGAAAATGGATGGATGGATGGAACCGGAATGCAATGTCGCTCATACACACTAGTAAGATGCTCTCATATACACTGGTAAGATGCTCTCACACACACTGGTAAGATGCTCTCATACATATAACTGAAATCCTTGCACACATACTACTAAAATTGTGGTCCCTCACACGCAAGTGGTGTGTGTGTGAGAGTAAAACATTTTAGTTGTTTATGTGAGAGAATTTCAGTAGTGCATGTGAGAGCATTTCAGTAGTGTATGTGAGAGCATTTCAGTAGTGTATGTAAGAGCATTTCAATAGTGTATGTAAGAGTATTTTAGTGGTGTATGTGAGAGCATTTCAGTAGTGAATGTAAGAGCATTTCAGTAGTGTATGTGAGAGCATTTCAGTAGTGTGTATAACAGTGTTTCAGTAGTGTGTATAAGAGTGTTTCAGTAGTGTGTGTGAGAAAAAAACATTTCAGTTGTTTATGTGAGAGCATTTCAGTAGTGTATGTAAGTGATAATTCTGAAAAATGTCCGTAAATGCCCCTCATACCGATCCGCCTGTCAACCTGACGATCCACTATTCCTTCACTCGTGAACAAGACTACGAGGTACTTGAACTCCTCCACTTGGGGCAAGATCTCCTCCCCAACCCGATGATGGCACTCCACCCTTTTACGGGCGAGAACCATGGACTCGGACTTGGAGGTGCTGATTCCCATCCCAGTCGCTTCACACACACTCAAATGTGTTTGTAGAGTGTTAACTATGCACACTCAACTCTTTCACAGCAGAAATATTGCAAAAAGTCACAAGTAAAAAGACAGCCAATCAAGGTTTCTTGCTTTACACAGATCCGGATACAGACACACATTGTTTAATACACACACGCACACACACACATGAAAATTTCGGAGAGACAGATTTTTGTTTACCCACGGACAAATTACAACACGGACAGGAATTTGTAAACAGAGGTGGGTAGTAACGCGCTATATTCCGTTACATCTACTTGAGTAATTTTTGGGATAAATTGTACTTCTAAGAGTAGTTTTAATGCAACATACTTTTACTTTTACTTGAGTATATTTATAAAGAAGAAACATTACTTTTACTTTGCACCATTTATCTACATCCAGCTCGTTACTCGCTACTGATTTTTATCGATCTGTTAATGCACGCTTTGTTTTGGTTTGTCAGACAGACCTTCAAAGTGCGTTTCACCAATCAAATGCAGTCACTGGTGACGTTTGACTCTGTTTCACCAATCAAACAGAGCCAGGCGGTCACACTTAAAAAAAAAAAAAAAACTTTATTTATACATTTAAACATTTACAAACAGTTGAAAATAATAATCAAAGTAAGTACAAAAAAACAGTACAAAACAGTATAAAAACCATACTAAACACCACCAGGGGTTGGAAATTCAAAGTAACTAAAATAGAATGCAAAAATATATGTATATAAAATAAACAAAGTGCAAAGCCATATGCTCACTCAATCTCAGTAAATAACTTACATTTGGAACACAGCATCATCGTGTGCACAGCTTTTTGGTTGTTGGAGGTAGAGTGTTTTAACAAAAAATAGGTTGGGTTTTGAGAAACTTACATTTATGAATATGAAACGTAGCCAATAGAATAATGAGGTTGCAAAGGTAAAATTCATTTTCAAATTTTGTTTCAATACAGTGTAAAACCAAATATATATTATTTAATATATATTATTGTTTTAGTTGCTTCAGAGATATTCCTGGCTCTCAATTTGTTCATTGCTATTTTTATGTTTTTGTGCATTACTTGTTGCCGTCATCATTAAACGAACAGGTTACTCATCAGTTACTCAGTACTTGAGTAGTTTCTTTCCCAACATACTTTTTAATTTTACTCAAGTAAATATTTGGGTGACTACTCCTTACTTTTACTTGAGTAAAACATCTCTAAAGTAACAGTACTCTTACTTGAGTACAATTTCTGGCTACTCTACCCACCTATGCTTGTAAAACACATTGAGATACAAATATACGCAGTAGTACACACACATGTGAAATGGATTGAAGACGCACAGATTGAGATGCGCATTTGCCAAATTTTTGCTGCAATAATACTTCCAAACTTCTTTAACATCTTAATAAAAACACACAGTAACAATAACTTTGCATTTATCCAATTTCTTTAGATGGTAAGATGAAAATGCTACTTTTCAATGATCGTCTTTGAAAATGCACATTATTTCAAAATGTTACTGTGATTATATCAGACCACTTAAACAAATGTACAATAAATAGTTTACTCTAAGCATGTGTTGGTAGAGTGTCAACTGCATATTTTGCTGGACTTTCCGACCTTGATAAGAAGTTAAGTTGATGGCTTAACATCCACAGTTTGATGATTGTTCATCAAGCTGCCATGCACATGCAGCTCATCAATCTCACAAACTATTTTCAGCTTCTGGAAAATGATTCTACTACGACAAAGCCCGAGCTGCTCATGCGGTCTATAGGTGATTGGAACTATTCTTTTGTGAGGAACATACATGAATAAAATGGCTTAAGGAGGTTGTACCCTCTTTCGCATTATACAGTAAGGAACATTGAAGTCCTCAGCCAATGTCCCTTTTTTCTTTTTCCATTTCAAGTTAATCAAAGCCTTACACCGTCAGCTTCAACCGATGGTAAAATTACGATGCAGATAGAGTTGGGAACATTATTTCCTTCGGGTTATAAATTGCTGGGTAGAAATTATTCACAGCAGACAATGGTCAGCCTACACTATGATTTCCAATTAATTTCCCCCATAAGTTAAGACTTAAAATATAATGTATCCAGTCTTTGGGCCAAAAACTGTGCAATGATAAAACTTTGAAATACAAAATCCAACATCTAATAAACAGTTCCCGGCTGCATAGTGGATTAGTAGGAATTAGCTTGTCAGCCTCACCATTTGGAGGTACGGGTTTAAATCTCTATCGTTTCTGTGAGAAATCACATGTCACGAGTGAGGGATGGCAGAAGCGTGAGATTGAAAGGCAGATCTGTAGATCCCTCTATTGGACCTTCGTGTTGAAAAAAGAGCAGAGCCAGAAGGAAAAACTGTTTATTCAACGGTCAATTTACATTCGAAATGACTGAGTGTGCAAGATCGCGAAGAAAAACGGCTGAATTGAGTCGGCTCCGTAGTGTGGCATCTCGTCCGGTTGCCTCCATGGTGAGGTGTTCTAGGCATGCCCAGACAGAATGAGGAACCTATGTTGACCAACGATATGCTGGAGGGATTATGTTTTGCACTTTGCCTGACAACTTTAGTGGAGCTGGAAGAGGTGGCAGGAGACTAAGCAGTTCCAGTTTCTCAACTTTGACTAATGTGACTCTAAAACATATCTTTATTTATGTTTTGAAGCAAGTGTCAAAAAACGCGTCGTACTATTTGTTTGATTGTAACAGAAGTAGTAAAATTGCCGAATAAATCTCAAAAGTATGTACAATTCTTCAAACAGGCACCCTGATCTTTGGTGGGAATTGAAGAAAATGATCCATGACAAGACTCTAACCTGCAAACCTGATCTGACAACACTAATCAGAGAAAGTTGGAGCAAGATTGATGAAAAGTACTGTTTTTCATTTATTAGGTCCACGCCTCAGAGACTACAAGCTGTTAAAAAAGGCTGAGGCATTTTTTTAAACTTAGAATTGAGTGATTCTATATTTTTTCACACTGCTTGATCAAAAATTAAAACTGTCACTACTACAATTTATTTTCTTGATTTCTTTTTGTGTCTTTTAAACCAAGAAAGTTCACATTTAAAGTGATTAAAGTTGCATGTCTGTTATCTATTTTTTTTCAACAAACTTAAACAACAGAATGAACATCCTTCGTCTGTTGATTACATAACTTTTCTAGGGTTTGTACTGACACACGTACTTGTACTATATTTTTGTTGGTTGTGGCTTTCATGCACACACTCGGGCTCCCATAACCAAATCGTTTTCTGTTCACCAAAAGTAATACAGTAAACCCTCTTTTATTGCTCTTAATAATTTACGGGCCTGACTGTGGTAAACTGATCCTCGGAAAGTAGGAATTATTAATATTAAATGGAATAATTGTATGGTTAGAGCATAAAAAAACAGTTTACGACTTTCTAAATACAGTTTTTAGCATTAAGAAAGCCCTCCAGAAATGAAATAACTCCCACATAGTCACCTTTACAAGCTACAAACTTCAAAGCATGTGGCAGGGGACGATTGTATTCCAATACTTATTAGGCTGCAGTCACCCATAGCCACTAGCATTTTACACATATAATATTAAAGACCAAAATAGGGCCACTAAAAGCGTATGCTTTTTGGGGGGGGACCTCTAAAGACCCTCCTATTTCTTCATGTGTTGTCCACTTTCAAGCTGCGACAGATGATTTGTTGCAGCACATTATTATGGCTGCCAGCAATGTGTTAGGGTGATGATTGAGTATAATTAAATGCTCACATGAAAAATAACCATGACCACTGAGATTCACATTTTTGCCGGGTGGAAATGCACATATGATTTCATGGTACAGCAACAAAAAAATGTCTGCATTGTAATTCCTCATTATCATGCATTTCCTACACGGTCTACCTTCAAGGCTGTTAAGCAGACAGCATCTGGGGCTACTGCATTTTTATGACGTCAAAAAACGATGTTGTACAGAGTGAATTTATATTTATTTAGTTTTTACATGTCCCCAATTTATTTGTAATATAGTTTTATATTTAACTTGCTTGGTTTGTAATTTCATATGTAGTGGTCTTTGCAGACACTGTTGCTGTGCAAAGGCAAATCATTCAAATTCAACATTGAGGAAGTAAAATTCTCACATTTCAGACAAACTGGAAATTGTGATGTATCATGTTGTATGCTTGCATGTTCGAAATAAATTCAAACTCAATGTATTATATATTTGTGGAGAGGGGCGTGGTCTACGCGTTCCCTGCGGGCGGGGCGTGTACAGGTGAACAGATACCTCAGCTGGAACGAGTTATCTAATCACCTGTTCCTTTATCAGCAGCTTTGGAAATCATGACGGGGGTTGGCAACAGGAGTGTGAGACTGACAGATGGAGGAGAGAACAAAAACGACAAACTTTGTGACTGAGCTGAAAAGCTAAAGAAACTGTGAAACTTGTATGAAGTGTGAAAACATAAAAAAAACAAGTGAAACCACTGCGCCAGAGTGTGGTGTTTCCGTGACGCAGGAGAGGATCCTGGTCGGAGACCTTCTACAATCTTCTTTCAAGGAATAATACTATAAAAGTAAATATTGAACAGAAAAGTCAGTGTACAGCTTGTGCAGCAGTACATATTTACTGAAAACAACTAAACACTGGTAATATTATCTGAATAGCAGCTTACGCAAGTGCCATCCATCCGTCCATCTTTTCTTTCACTTACCTGGGGTCAGGTTGTGGGGGCAGCAGCTTAAGCAGAGAAGCCAAGACTTCCCTCTCCCAAGCCACTTCATCCAGCTACTGTCCTGGGTCTTCCCCGTGGCCTCCTACTAGTTGAACGTGCCCTAAACACCTCCGGGTAGAGGCGTCAAAGCAGCATTCTGACCAGATGCCCGAACCACCTCATCTGATTCCTTTAATGTGGAGGAGCTGCGGCTTTACTCTGAGCCCCATCCAACTAAGGGAGACCCCGCCACCTGACAGAGGAAACTCATTTTGGCCACTTGTACCCGTGATCTTGTCCTTTTGGCCATACCCCAAAGCTTATGACCATGGGTAAGGATGGGAACATAGACTGACCGGTAAATTGAGAGTTTTGCCTTTCGGCTCAGCTCCTTCACATGACTGATCGATACAGTGTCCCCATAACTGCAGACGCCGCACCGATCTCATGATCCACTCTTCCCTCAATTGTGAACAAGACCAAAGGTACTTGAACTCCTCTACTTGGGGCAATATCTCCTCCCCAACCTGGAGATGGCACTCCTCCCTTTTCCAGGCAAGAACCATGGACTTGGACGTGCTGATTCTCATCGTAGTCGCTTCACACGTGGCTGCGAACAGATCCAGTGCGAGCTGACAATCCTGGTCAGATGAAGCAATCTGGACCACATCATCTGCAAAAAGCAATTACCTAATCCTACAGCCACCAAACCGGACACCCTCTACACCTTGACTGTGCCTAGAAATTCTGTCCATAAAGGTTTGAACAGAATCGGTGACAAAGAGCAGCCCTGGTGGAGTCCAACCTTTACTGGAAACGGGTCCGACTTACTACCGCCAATGCAGACCAAGCTCTGACACTGATCATACAGGGAGTGAAATGCAACAATCAGGTGGTCTGATACCTCAAATTCTCTGAGCAATCCCCAAAGGACTTCTCAAAGGACTGGGCCAAATGCTTTCTCCAATTCTCCAAAACACATTTAGACTGGTTGGGCAATTTCCCATGCACCCTAAAGGACCCTGTCAAGAGTGTAGAGCTGAGCCCCAATTTTTTTCAGCGGTGACACCCATAAAACAGTCATAAAACATAAATCCTTTGATGACCACAAATATAAGTGTTTTTTTCTACATGTAGTAATCAGTTTTTAACAGACGACGCCAGAAAGCAGTATACGTGCTCCCATGGCGTGGCGGCGGGAATCCATGTTTTGCAGGGAATCAGTTTTTGGCTCAACACTTATAGTAGCACATAATAGAACTAACTTACAGTTGTGTTGATGTTACGATTAATGACTTGCTTGCTGATCCCCATATAGCAGTAATATTTAAAAAGTCCTGTTGACTTTGTCCCAGGGGTACACATATTACCGTGTGTTACAAGGTAAAGCCATACATTTTGATTTTGGTGGTGACTTCCTTATCTCGTAAAGAAAAGCATCTGATTGGCTCTCATTCATAACTTACCCCCACCCCTTTTTCAATGATTGCCATTAAAAAGCTGTGATTGGACAAATTCTGAACTTGTCCCACCGTTCGACAAGACAAAGTTAAAAATGTTTGGATTTAGTTTCTGTCAACATTTTCTTCTCATATTTATACTTTAACATGTCAGTTAATTGTGTTATCGTCTTAGTCAACATCTCTTTAGTTTGATTACTTATCAACCCTTTTTTACCTGTTATTGTTATTCATCAGAAATATCTTGCCATCTATTAATTTTCTATTAATATCCCTCAAGCAACTAAAATGCATCAAATATGTCAAAGTGTGGAGAGTATTTTGCATATTAACCATCAGGCCTATAGCAAGTGGGTAAATTGGGTTTATTTTGTAATTGTATCGGGTACTATTAGAATTTTTTATAATGTGTAAATAATTCAGTGGGCAAGTTGTGTGTCTTTGTATCACATATTTTAATGTTCTGTTTTGGGTTTTGATTAATCAGACCATGGGCTTGAAAGGTTGTCTAATTTTTTTACCTATATAATAAGTCTATGCAAGCCAATCATGTGCTATACACATGATCTTTAACAAACTCTGTGGACCAATGGCTGGTAAACTTTATTGCAACATCTCAGGTCATCTTTTAAAATTAAACCTGTAAGGGTTTTTAGGCTACAGTTTGGAGACCTCTGAATTAAGCAGGCTCTGAGCCACAGGCCAACAAGTATTGCCACCCAAGCCCATTGCCTCACTGTGCAATGCCTGAGTGGAAGAGAGTCCAGCTCCTCTCAAGAGGTCTGGTTCGCAAGCCCTTACTGTGCGTCAAAGTGAGTCCGACTAGACCCAGTCAGAACTTCTCCACCTTCCGCACCAGCTCAGGCTCCTTATTCCCAGCAAAGTGACATTCCACATCCCAAGGGCTGGCTACTGTAGCCAATGATCGGACTGCCAATGGCCGTGCCTTCTGCTGCTGCCCAGCTAACATTGCACCGACCTTTATGCCCCCCCCCTATGAGGTCACGTGGGGATAGCGCCAGCCACCAAGCGCTCGCCTTTGAGCCCTACCTCTGGGCTTGGCTCCAGAGGGTGCCCCGGTGACCCACGTCCGGACGAAGGAAATCTGAGTCATTGTCTTTTTTTTTCAATAGAGGTATTCGAGCTGCTCTTTGTCTGGTTTCTCACCGAGGACCTGTCTGTTTTGGGAGACCCTACCAGGGGGCATAGAAGCCTCAGCCAACATAGCTCTTCGGACCACTGGGAAACGCAAACTTCTCAACCTCGATAATACGGCAGCTCAGAGACGCTAATACAAGTGAGTAAACCTAATTGTGAGCTTGTCTAAATTGTCTCAATATTTTGTGTTATACACTGCAGCTGCAAAGGTTGTGAATGAAATTATCTTCCATTCCTCCATGAAGACATTACAGAGGTTGTCCATGTGAGAAATGGATATTACACACTCCTCTATCTTCCACTTGAGAATGCCTACATTGGAATTCAATATGGTTCAGGGCTGGAGATATACTCGGCCACTCCTTCACCTTCAGAATATCCCAGTAAATGTTGGAATTCATATTTTTTTCTCAATGAAGCACAGCTCCTCAGCACTTGTGCAGCTGAGGCCAAAGTGATTCAATTGGTACTTGCTTTTCCAGTGATTAATGTAATGATAGTAAAGTGAGTCATTTTTAGCATTGGAAATCTGATCTGCACTACAAGTGGTGCTACTTGCACGTCTAAAGTATCGTTTGTTTTGAAGAGGTTTTGCAATAAAAAAATCTGCTGAAATTTGAGTGGTTTGTGGTGTGCTTCTGTGATACTGTACTATATAGTTGCACACAGTTGACAGTTCGGATTAATGAAGGCCTGTTTTTGTCACAGTTTAACACGTAGGAAAGGCAATCAGCTTTACCGTATTTTTCGGACTATAAGTCGCAGTTTTTTACATAGTTTGGCCGGGGGTGCGACTTATACTCAGGAGCAACTTATGTGTGAAATTATTAACACTTTACAGAAAAATATCAAATAATAATATTTAGCTCATTCACGTAAGAGACTAGACATATAAGATTTCTTTGGATTTAGCGATTAGGAGTGACGGATTGTTTGGTAAACTTATAGCATTTTCTATACAGTATGTTATAGTTATTTGAATGACTCTTACTGTAATATGTTACGTCAACATACCAGGCACCTTCTCGGTTGGTTATTTATGTGTCATATAACGTACACTTATTCCGCCTGTTGTTTACTATTCTTTATTTATTTTAAATTGCCTTTCAAATGTCTATTCTTGGTGTTGGGTTTTATCAAATAAATTTCCCCCAAAAATGCGACTTATACTCCAGGGCGACTTATATATGTTTTTTCCCTTCTTTATTATGCATTTTCGGCCCGTGCGACTTATACTCCAGAGCGACATATATTGCAAAAAATACAATAGTAACTTTTTGAACATTGATTTCCAAAATAAATATATTTTTCTTAAATATTCCGCAATACTCTAATCTTTAGTTATGTTCTAGAGCAGACATGGGAAATTAGTATACAGCCCTTGTTAATCTTGGTCTTGGATTAGTAAAATATAAAGATAAAAATGTTTGTAATCACTACAATAAACCAGCATGGAGAAATGCTCGTGTTTGCAATACCAGTAATGCCAATGCTAAAACGGTTCGCTCCTCCCCATTCAAAACCTCGTGCCTAGCGGAACATGCAACTCCCAAAAAAATCGAACGTGGCATCATGGCGAGGTAATGTATTCTATAGGCTGTGATTGGGTGACCTTTAGTACATTACTTTCTGTATTTATATGACTTGTTCAGGGGGCCCACTTTTGAAAACTCCAATCTAAATGGATTTGACTTGTATAGGGCTTTTCTACCTTCAAGGTACTCAAAGCGCTTTGATACTATTTCCACATTCACCCTTTAATTGACACACTGATGGCGGGAGCTGCTACGCAAGGTCCTAATCACAATCCTTAGGGTGAAGTGTCTTTCTCAAGGACACAACAGACATGAATAGGATGGCGGAAGCTGAAATCGAACCAGCAACCCTCAAGTTACTGGCACGGCCGGGCCACGCCAACCCGCCGTTCTCCGATTTCACAACATTTGCAGTGCAGGGGACTAATATAACATAATGATTAACAACATGTCATGTTGTTATAAAGATGGAAACATGCAGTTTGGATGACAAAATGAGTTTTGTGTCATCTCAGAAGTGTTTGTGACTTGTAAATAGTACACTGGCATAAATATTGGTTTGAATATGCAAACATTAGTATAATACTAATGATAATATTTGATAAGATTTTAGAGCACTTTTCTAGACACACAACATGCTCCACAAAAAAATTGAGAACTCATCATTCTTTCACTCCACATTCGCACATTGATGGCGGTAAGCTACATTTGTAGCCATGTCCTGGGGTAGACTGGGGGAAGCATGGTTGCCAATCTGCGACTTCGGCCTCTCCACCAAACATTCATTCAAATTTATCCGACAGTACGATATTATCACGGTATTAAGGCCATAGTACGATATTATTGCAGTATATGTCCCAAAAAAACAAAAAATCTTGGTTAAAATGCCACAGTGTGTTAAATGAAGTGGCGGGAATGTTTAGGATAAACACAATCAATGTCATTGAACACAAACATAATTTTAAAAGGTTCTATTCATATTTATTACTACGAACAAGTATTTTAGGTACTGTAGCTGCTGACAGAAACAACATGTAAATTTGGTAACTATATTTCGTAGTTGGTTAAAATAAATAAATACAATGTATCAATATAAATTCATATTGTACACATACTATTGGGTTAATTCATGCAAGGTTATGTTAACTTTATTTGGTTACAAAACCCATGTGAATTGGAGGGGAATATATTTTTTGCTCCGGTTTGGTCACATTGTTGGGGGTACAATTAATATGTGACGGAATTAATGAAGCAGCATTAGACGACAAGTGTTTCATGGAAGACCGTAATGAAGTCTCGGATTGAAAATAAACTTTTATTCCTTGGAGTTTGTGAGGCCAATGAGGTATGATTCTTTCTGATAATGTATGTGGAATCAATGTGTTTTCTTTTATTGGATGTAAGACTAATTGTAAGTTATGTTTTTTTATTTTATTAGTTCTGACGGCATTATATGTTGCATCGTAGTTAACGAGAAGAAGGCGTGGCTGAAATAAATGTCTATAGCTCGGTTGGTAGAGCGGCCGTGCCAGCAACTTGAGGGTTGCAGGTTCGATTCCCGCTTCTGCCATCCTAGTCACTGCTGTTGTGTCCTTGGGCAAGACACTTTACCCACCTGCTCCCAGTGACACGCACACTGGTTTGAATGTAAAAATTAGATATTGGGTTTCACTATGTAAAGCGCTTTGAGTCACTTTGGGAAAAGCGCTATATAAATATAATTCACTTCACTTCACTTCACTTCACTTCTGTAAGACTTGAGCCTGGATTAAGACCTTGGAAGGAGTAATAGGTACAAACAAGTGTGCAGGAACATCTACTGTTTCAAGCAAATATTTAAAAGATGAACTTGAAAGAGAGCGAGAGAGAGAGAGAGAGAGAGAGAGCGAGAGAGAGAGAGAGAGAGAGAGAGGGAAAAAAAGAAAGAGAGAGAGAGAGCGCATAAACGTGTGTCGTCTTACGGGACAAATGACTATATTTTGGCACCGGCATGCCAAGTTGTGCAGGCTCATGAAGGCAGGTCCTTCATTACGGGCAGGTGTGGTGATTGCCGGTGAATGATTACAGCTGGCGGCTGCTGCAGGGCAGAGACGTGCGCGGCCGTGGGCGTGTCCCGAGGTGCGACACGCAGAGCGCAAGGATGAGGGCACATTCCAATGTGCCCCGGCCGTGACAGAAGCTGCACCACTTGATGGATTGTCGCCGCAGTAAACATACGAGTATTATTGTGGTGCGTGTATGAGGATTGCAAAATAGCACCTATAAGCACAGTGGTTCTCAACCTTTTTTCAGTGATGTACCCCTGTGAACATTTTTTTTAATTCAAGCCACTCTCCCTTGTGGAGGGGGTCCGGTCCGATCCGGTGGCCATGTACTGCTTGCCTGTGTATCGGCTGGGGACATCTCTGCGCTGCTGATCCGCCTCCGCTTGGGATGTTTTCCTGCTGGCTCCGCTGTGAACGGGACTCTCGCTGCTGTGTTGGATCCGCTTTGGACTGGACTCTCGCGACTGTGTTGGATCCATTATGGATTGAACTTTCACAGTATCATGTTAGACCCGCTCGACATCCATTGCTTTCCTCCTCTCCAAGGTTCTCATAGTCATCTTTGTCACCGACGTCCCACTGGGTGTGAGTTTTCCTTGCCCTGATGTGGGCCTACCGAGGATGTCGTAGTGGTTTGTGTTGTGGTTTGTGCAGCCTTTTGAGACACTAGTGATTTAGGGCTATATAAGTAAACATTGATTGATTGACTGAAGTACCCCCTAATCAGAGCAAAGCTTTTTTGTTTGAAAAAAAAGAGATAAAGAAGTAAAATACTACACTATGTCATTAGTTTCTGATTTATTACATTTTATAACAGTGCACAATATTACTCATTTGTAGTGGTCTTTCTTGAACTATTTAGAAAAAAATATATAAAAATAACTAAAAACTTATAGAAAAATGCATACATTACTTCTACACATAGAAGTAATCATCAACTTAAAATGCCCTCTTTGGGGATTGTAATAGAGATCCATCTGGATTCATGAGCTTAATTTTAAACATTTCTCCACAAAAAAAAGAAATCTTAAACATCAATATTTATGGCACATGTCCACAAAAAATCTCGCTGTCTAAACTGAATTTTCCATTGTTGTATTTTTTTTTCACAGTTTGTGAACTTACATTCATATTTTGTTGAAGTATTATTCATTAAATATATTTATAAAGGATTTTTGAATTGTTGCTATTTTTAGAATATTTAAAAAAAATCTCACGTACCCCTTGGCATACCTTCAAGTACACCCAGGGGTACACGTACCCCCATTTGAGAACCACTATATTAGCAGGCATATCACCTGGCCTTTTGTTTTGCAATATTATCGAAAACCAACCTTTCTTACCTTCTGATACCTGCTGATGTGTATTTGGGATCTGCATAAGTCCTGAAAAATTGCGCGCATCTGCAATTGTTGTCCTTTGCTGATGCCGTAGTCATAACCTTCTTTTTCTCCAGCTGTTGCCATTTCTAATTCAAGTAGCGCAAAGTTATTACGTATATCCGTCAGAAGACTAGCTATCAAAACGCGAAAACCGGTAGTGGATTTACATAATTCACCCAAGGAACTTTAGTTATTAGAGGGTTCCGTCCGAACGTTTTTTAATGGGACACATTTCCAGCGTTGTTATTATACTAGTGAGCCGCGGATGAGGAGATGCTACTCCGTTATTGATTTAAGTAAAGTGTGACTATCATGAAAACAGTTAGCTCCATCTTTTGACACTTCTTCCTCTCCCGTCCTTGCACGCTACACCGCTACAACACAGATGACGGGGAGAAGACGCTGTTGAAGGTGAGCCACATAAATCAGACCCCCCACAAAACGGCAATTCTAGAAGAGACACTCAAAAATCGACTTGAAACTGATCTGTAAAACATAATCAATGCAACACTTTCACCAAAGAACCACCATCACATGTTATGCAGACACAAGATAGTGTTTTAAATAAAAAAAAAAATTATAATATGACCCCTTTATTGCGCCTTTTGTATGAGCAAAGACCTGAATGGACCCACTCATCGGCAGTGCGCCTTTTTCCCCCTATGATCCGAAAAATACGGTACCTCACAAACTGATGTTGCTGACTTCAAGTATATTTTCTATGTAACAGTTTTTGAATGGCAACTTGTCCAGGGTGTATCCTACCTTCCGCTCGAGTGTGGCTCAAATCCCCTACGACATAGAGAGAGTCAAGCAGTAGAAATAAATAGATGGATGGATAGAGGATGAATCAGGTAGCTTTTTCGTTGACCAAGATTAATTTTTTGCCAATTTCCTGCTGTGCAGTGCAACGAGACCAGCCGGCTCTGTGTCGCCTTGGAAATGCTCAAAACAAAAGTGGCGCACCTCGCTCTGCAGAATGCAGACTTTGTTACCTTCGCCAAATAAGCTCTGTTTTAGCCTGGTCTTGTTTATCTGTACGTTTGCAAAATAACTCAACCAGTTATGGACAGATTTAACGTAAAACAATTCCTGTTGTCTACGAACACACTTCACTTCCTGCTTACGCCGTTCCACACCACCACCTTGCCGTTTCTGCGCTCAGCAGAGGATTCTGGGAGATGTAGTTTATTTACAGAGCAAAATGCCAGAAAACAATACAATCATAGTATTATTGAAAAGACTTTGAAACCCAAAAATTGCACTATTTATATACCATTACATCCCTAACATTTATACATTGGGGAGCAAGGCATGAGTCAAGTGTCTTGCCGAAGGACACGACTGTGATGGCGGAATTTGGAATCAAACCTGGAACCCTCAAGTTGCTGGCAAGGCCGCTCTACCAACTGAGCCACACCGTCCCGTCATGCGTCATAAGTGACTGTGTAATGTGTGTCTCACACACACCCACACTCACATACAAACACCATCTATGGTTGTAGTTTAAGTACCCATACTGAATACATCTAAAGTTACTCACCAGTTACTGTGTACTTAATCCAATTTAAGTGCTTATTTTAAAGACTGCTTTCTACTTTTACTTGAGTCAGAATACTATAAAGTAACGTACTCTTACTTGACTACAATTTTTGACGACTTTACCCACCTCTGGTGACATTTGATTGGCCCACTTCATGGGTTTAGTTTTTTGGTTTCCAAGTATTTCAGCAAGTGCCAAATAAAGGTCCATCCATCCATTTTCTACCGCTTATTCCCTTTGGGGTCGCAAGGGGCGCTAGTGCCTATCTCAGCTACAATCGGGCAGAAGGCGGCATACACCCTGGACAAGTCGCTACTTCATCGCAGGGCCAACACAGATAGTCAGACAACATTCACACTCACATTCACACACTAGGGCCAATTTAGTGTTGCCAATCAAACTCCAAATAAAGTTTTTTTTTTTTTAAATCAACATAGTCTTGTACCCAATTTAAAATTGCATGTTTTTTATTTTTAGCCATTTTTTTCCCATAATCATTTCTTTAACTTCCCTCAAAGAACTAACAAAGACTATTTGTCAAGTATCACATCCGCCACTAAAGTAAATCACATTCATTAAAGTCATCAACAAGAAAAACGTTTAATAATTTTTAATTGGATTCATGGGAATTAAACCAGATACTGTTGCAACGCTTAAGTGTCCATTTAATATGAGTAGTCAAGTAGTTAATCAGCCTCACGGGAGACAATAAAGTCTTTATTGGGGAGAAATAAAAATAGACCAACCCTGCTTGTGCTGTTGAATAATGCAACATATGACCCACAACGTTACTTTTGAGTTTAACAAACTGTGGAGCTACTTGACAGGTCCTTGCCAAGGAAGACTATAATTAGTCGGGGGCCAAGTCTCCTTCCAACTGAAATGCACAGCAAACTTGCTCATGTAAGTTTACTTTGAAAGGAAGAGACCTTTTCCTGAATTCTGGAAGTAAAAATGCATTGATATGACAAGATAGGAATGAGCTAACATGAGTCTGCACAGTGGCAGCTAACAAAACAAGACCTTTTATTCAGCAGGGAGCATAGAGTGTATAAGATATGTGCCTTTTTCCAATGCTATCTTGGTCATTTCTGTGGTAAACTCTTTACTTATTCAAATATAGGCATGCCAAGACAGCTGACAGATATATTGATCTCGGTGGGAAGATTGCATAAAAGCCCACAATGACACCAAAGGCTAAATACATCTGATTGTTTTCTCCACAGTGGAGAAGCAGAGAAAAAAACAAAAACAGTTGAGATAGTAATATTTTTTTTTCAGTAATTTGCCATAATAAACCCTTGAATCATCCGCAATAAGTATTTAATCTTACATAAATTCAACAGCCCCCAAAAAATGGAATACAAGTAACCGAGCAGGCACAAGACATTAGAACAACGTTGAGAACTTGTTGAATTAGGTCTTGACGTTGAGCAACTCCAACCTAACGTTGAAACAACATGCTTTTTGACAACATTTAATCAATTTCAAATGTTCTCATTTTTAAAACATTTTTTTACAAAAACAAATACAACATTAAAAAAACATTCATTTTCAAAACTTTCATTCAATGCCGGGTTGTGATGTTGATTTGACCATTTTTGATATTTGGCCATTTTCCAACCAATATTTTACGACACAAATACAACATTAAAACAACATTATTTTTCACAACGTTCATTCAATGTCAGGTTGTGACATTGAATTGACCATAGAAGTTTGGTCATTTCCCAACCACCAACGCGGAGCCAACGTTAGACATCAACGTTATCTCAATTTACAAATACAAGTACTTTGCAACATTTTTTTAAAGTCAGTTTTAAAGGACATGTATGTTTAATCAACGTTGGATCAATGCCTTGTGCCTGCTGTGAAACTATTGTACAAGTAATACTACTATTATACTACTACTGTGAAAGAGAAAATTCTATTTTCAATTAAAAAGTTTAATTAAACTTAAAGCCTGCATGTTATCATATTTGCTGACAAATCATTTTTGGACATATGCTGATTAATCCATATTGTTAATCCAATCCATATAACTAAATCTTCAAAAGCCTGTAAAGTAGAATTCACATATGTTCCATTTTAAAAGTGCGGTAATTGACAAATAATCAATCTGGCACCAGATGGTCATCTTTATGTTTGTTAGCTACCATGTGTGTAAAGGTTAGAAAGGTTGTAGGAATCATAAATAGGTAACTGAAATGCAGGCATGATAGAACGCTAATGGAATTTTCCAGCGGAAAAGTACCTCAGCTGTTCCTTTCTTATCTCCATGAGCAGAAGATTCAGTGGAGCACCCCACAGTATATGAAGCAATACTGCTTGGACCGCAGCTTTTACAGTCCTTACACACTCACTGCACCCAGCATTAGGTACAATATCGTCCATGCAACATTTTAATGTTGAGTATCTCACATTTTTTCGAACGGGCCACCAGTCGAACGGCACAGACAACAAAAAAGAAGACTTGAAAATGGAACTTTGAGGAACGCTTACAGTATAACTACAGAAGTTGAACAAATGACTACGAGGAAAAAAAACTAACTGTAACAGTCAAAAACGGGTGATTTGAGGAATTCCTCAGTTATATGAATCATAAGTTTGGACCCCAGTGTTCTATGTTTGCTACCCCGCAAGTTAATTCCCTGATCATTTTCTGTGATGCTGTGACCTGATGTTGTGTGCGTTTAAACTGTGTTGACTAACTGTGAGAGATATTTAGATCAGTCGTCGTTAGCATGTGAGCAGTGTTGGGAAAAACGGTTTTACATATTAACGGCGTTACTAGTATTACTACTGCTACTACAAGGTAATAATGAGCATTCAATAAAGTGACAATATCCATCCATTTCCTACCGCTTGTCCCTCTCGGGGTGCTGGAGCCTATCCCAGTCAAAAATAATACTCCGTTTGTGGCCAAGGAGAGACAAAGTCTTTGACGCACTTTAAATGGCTTTCTTAACTAACAGTGAAAACAACGTCTTCCAATTCGATGACTACCAATGCTGACCTACAAACTCTGTTTCCATATGAGTTGAGAAATTGTGTTCGATGTAAATATAAACGAAATACAATGATTTGCAAATCATTTTGAACCCACATTCAGTTGAATATGCTGCAAAAACAACATATTTGATGTTCAAACTGATAAACATTTTTGTTTTTTTGCAAAAAATCATTAACTTTAGAATTTGATGCCAGCAACATGCGTCAAAGAAGTTGGGAAAGGTGGCAATAAATACTGATAAAGTTGAGTAATGCTCATTAAACACTTAATTGGAACATCCCACAGGTGTGCAGGCTAATTGGGAACAGGTGAGTGCCATGATTGGATATAAAAAGAGCTTCCCAAAAAATGCTCAGTCTTTCACAAAAAAAAGATGGAGCGAGGTACACCCCTTTTGTCCACAACTGCGTGAGCAAATAGTCAAACAGTTTAAGAACAACGTTTCTCAAAGTGCAATTCCAAGAAATTTTGTGATTTCAACATCTACGGTTCAAAAGGTTCAGAGAATCACTCCACGTAAGCGGCATGGCCGGAAACCAACATTGAATGACCGTGACTTTCGATCCCTCAGACTGCATTGTATCAAAAACCGACATCAATCTCTAAAGGATATCACCACATGGACTCAGGAACACTTCAGAAAACCACTGTGACTAAATACAGTTTTTCGCTACATCTGTAAGTGCAAGTTAATGCTCTACTATGCAAAGTGAAAGCCATTTATCAACAACATCCAGAAACGCTGCCGGCTTTTCTGGGCCCGAGATCATCTAAGATGGACTGATGCAAAGTGGAAAAGTGTTCTGTGGTCTGACGAGTCCACATTTCAAATTGTTTTTGGAAATATACGACATCGCGTCATCCGGACCAAAGGGGAAGCGAACCATCCAGACTGTTCTTGACGCAAAGTTCAAAAGCCAGCATCTGTGATGGTACGGGGGTGCATTAGTGCCCAAGGCATAGGTAACTTACACATCTGTGAAGGCACCATAATTGCTGAAAGGTACATACAGGTTTTGGAACAACATATGCTGCTATCTAAGCGCCGTCTTAGATGGCAGCATATGGACGCCCCTGCTTATTTCAGCAAGACTATGCCAAACCACATTCAGCACCTGTTACAACAGCGTGGCTTTGTAAAAAAAAGAGTGCGGGTACTTTCTTGGGCGCCTGCAGATCAGACCTGTCTCCCATCGAAAATGTGTAGCGCATTATGAAGCGTAAAATATGACAGCGGGGACCCCGGACTGTTGACCGACTGAAGCTCTGCAAAAAACAAGAATGGGTAATAATTCCACTTTCAAAGCTTCAACAATTAGTTTCCTCAGTTCCCAAACATTTATTGAGTGTTGTTAAAAGAACCTTTCCCAACTACTTTGGCACGTGTTGCAGCCATGAAATTCTAAGTTAATTATTATTTACAAAAAAAAAAATAAGTTTATGAGTTTGAACATCAAATATCTTGTCTTTGAAGTGCATTCAATTGGATATGGGTTGAAAAGGATTTGCAAATCATTGTATTCCGTTTATATTTACATCTAACACAATTTCCCTACTAATATGGAAACGGGGATTGTAAAACAGCCAACGAGTGCGCCCCTCGCTGACGTCATGCTTCACTTGGCAACAGGCACAGTCACAAACTTTTCTCTCATGAAACATTTCTCACATGCATACACCTAATGCATTTGAAATTTTGAAAAAGGTAACACATTATTACTTTCCCTAGGAATTGATTACATATATTCAAGAATAATTGCAGTAGTACTTGAATCTTCTTTGTGGAAAAGTAACAAGTAACTGTAAATAATAGCCTCTTTTAAAGTAATTTTGCAAATACTGCTCGCGAGCTTCCACAAACATGATTTCGAGTAGCTCACCAATGGGTTAAAGAATATTTGCCTAAACTCTTAGGGCCTGATCCTCTGAGAACCAAACGACCCAACCACAGAGCATGTGCAAACTATAAAATAGTGTGTACTAGGGTTGTGCGGTATACCGGTATTAGTATAGTACCACAATACTAATTAATCATATTCGGTACTATACCCCCTATGAAAAGTATCACATCATGACATTGCTGGTTTCCGAGCAGACAAGCATGTTCAGAGTACTCACAAGAAGACACAATGTGTCGACAGAAAAGGAAGAACGGGCGCATTCTGGCTAGCTAGCTAGCGGCTAACGTCCATCCGCCGTCGGCAGTATTCTTGCTACTTCTAAATCAGTAATCCTCACCTCCATGGTGACAAATAAAGTATGTTTCTTACAAGTATCATCACTGCAGGACAAGGAATAGCTAAACATGCTTCACTACACACCGTAGCTCACTGGCGTCAAAATGTAAACAAACGCCATTGGTGGATCTACACCTGACATCCACTGTAATGATACCAAGTACAGTGGCGTATCTAGTCGATACCACTATGATTACGTCGATATTTTTTGGCATCATGTCTTCTTTCGTTTTAAAAAAAATATATTTTATGTTTATAAAATCAGGAAATATGACCCTGGACACATGAGGACTTTGAATATGACCAATGTATGATCCTGAAACATTCCTTGGTACCAGATTGACACTCAAAATTGTGGTATCATCCAAAACTAATGTAAAGTATCAAACAACAGAAGAATAAATAATTATTACATTTTAACAGAAGTGTACACAGAACATATTAAAAGAGAAGGTAAGCAGATATTAACAGTAAATGAACAAGTAGCTTAACAATTAATTTTCTACCACTTGTCCTTAATAATTTTGACAAAAAAATAGAATGGAAAATGACACAATATGTTATTAGGAGCTTTTTTTGTTTACTTAATACCAAAAAACAAGTTGTCTATTATGTTCACCATTTTATTTAAGGACACACTTGCAATAAGAAACATGTTTAATGTACTGTAAGATTTTTTGTTAAAATAAAGCCAATAATGCAATGTTTCCCTTTATTTAGAAAAGTATCGAAAAGTACCGTAATAATTTTAGTACCGGTACCAAACTATTGGTATCGGGACAATACTAGTGTGTACTGTTAGTAGACAAGTTACGTGTGATCTACTAAGACTTGCATGTGCAACTGATACTGTAAATGGTGCATACCAACCTATTTAAATGAGGTTTTTGTAGGTATTACAAGAGCTCTGCCTAAGGGAGACACTTATTTCCCTCCACATTCTTTACAAATGCTTGAACCGTCTAACAGTCATTAACTTGTGCATCATGCAGCACACACCACCTTTTTGGCGATACGGAATTGCAATCTAGACAACAGACCTCATCTTTAGCAGGCCGAAGCCTAGGTGCTTCTGAAATGACCCGAAAAGAATACTACAACAAAACCAAAGCAAGTCATGATCTGCTGCCAGGTCATGACAGGTCCCTTGGTATTGTTATACATATTTTAACAAGAAATGACAACAGAATAGCATTAAACAATGCTATTTTGTTTAAGAAAAGACCTGCTTTGTAAATATAGTGCAATTTGAATATTGCAAGTACTGGTACTATAAATAACAAATAGATCAGTTATCCCTACTTTTTGTTGAAGTAACTCTCCAAGTAATAAAGTCAGAGACCCCTGGTTCAGATGATCAAAAACAGGCATTCTCAGTGCTTTTTATGGGTGCATTACTCACCTTTTTTCACTATTCATGGGAGTCTTGAAACATAATCCCCACAAACAGCAGGGATTTTCAGAAATATTTGTGCGCCAGATGTTGATGGTAATGTTACTGGTCAGGCTAAACATGATCAGACAATGTTCCTTTCAAGACATCATACCCCTCCTACTGGTTTGTCTTCCTTCTGTCTTTGGGAAGGGTCTTTTTAAAAAGTAACATGAAAGAAAATCCTGTTTCCCAGATACGGAAAGGACGATAAATAAGCTTGGGCCAATGATCACTAGGCAGCAGATAAGTAAGTGAGGAAACCCATAAGACAGTTGGATAATTTATTTCTGAAGATTGTTAAAATTTACAAAAAAGAAAGCAAAACCCAAATTTATGTTTTAGAATGTAATGATTCTGTTTGATGTCTGGGTTCATTACTTTGTGTTGTCAGAACTGCTATAAAAAGAGAAAATAAGGCCTCAGCAGTCAAAATGAAAGACAATTCTGCACTCAGAATTCAAAAGCAAAGGTCTACATAGTTCCCGAAACACCGAGTTGTGAAAAGTACAAGGAAACAAGAGAATAACGTGATAAAGTATGTGTGGTCTGGGTCTGGGTTGGTTGTTGTAATGAAACAAATAAAACAAATGTTTTTAATAACTATTAATATTTGTTCATCTAATGTTTCATAATGTCCTATGTGTATGAATGATATCATTTTTGTAACATTTTCTTCAGGAAAAACTTCTTCATTTCCTGACCATACAGTATAGCAGGGGTCGGGAACCTTTTTGGCTAAGAGCCAAAAAGCCAAATATTTTAAAATGTGTTTCTGTAAGAGTCATATAATATATTTTTTAACACTTAACACAACTAAACGCGTGCATTTTTAAGTAAGATCATCATTTCTAGAGTATTATAGATCTCTTATTCTTTGTAATAACATTGTTATTCTGAAGCTAACTGTGGAGGGGGCGTGGCCAGCGACAGGTGCGCAGCCAGGAGGACGGACGGGGTTGGGGCTGGAGCCAGAGCGCGAGCGAGAACGAAAGAGAAAAATACAATTACTCGAAAGCAACTGAGAGACTTGTTGAAAAATAAAACAATATTGTAACCCTGAAACAGGCTCTCATGACGGTGCTTGGTGGTCTGAAGAACCCCCACGAGGGCGGGCCCCACATTAACCAATAATAAATGAATAACTTCATACCATTAACGCTACTTCTTGAACAGGTGCGGTAGAAAACAGATGGATGGATTAAAAATGCATGAGAATTTTTTATATTTTGAACGTTATTTTTAACTCTGTGATTACAAGTGGAATAATTCATTACCTACCGTGTTAAGCAATTTCAGCTCAGATTTATCCGAGAGCCAGATGCAGTCATCAAAAGAGCCACATCTGGCTTGCGAGCCATAGGTTCCCTACCCCGGCAGTATAGAGTGCAGGGAGCTGATATGAAGCCGATGTTGTCGTCTGCTTAGTGCTTAAACAAACTTACCAGAATGTGTGCAGTGTATGGAGGTAAATTTTATGTCTGTATTAGTTTTTTTTGAAAGTGAATTTATGTAAGTACATTTTTTATTGTGTGAATTATGTGTTTTATAACTAAGTTTACTGACAATTTCATTGAATATAAATGTGTTAGCAAAATGTGTTTAAAAAATCAGTCTGTTAAAATACAATGTTTTAAAAGTCAGTTCATAAAAAATTGATGTGTAAAAATTCACTGCAAACAAATTCATTGCAAAAAAAAAAATCAGCACGGAAATAATCACTGTTTAATAATTAATTAATTTATTAATTAATCAATTAATGATTAAGACCTGTGTCATGTGACTGCAAACTTGACTGTGCTTTTCCCTTTCATTCTAGGTATGCTCGTCAACGTATATGGACTGTCAAAAATAACAAATAATAGACATATAGTCTATTTAACAATATAGTTGTATACTTTTAGCGCAAATTGATGATTTAATGGGCTGATTCAAACACATAAAATGAATGCCTTTTAATGTATGCTGCAAATTTTTAAATTATGTACATTTCTTTCAAATATATTAAAAAGAATGATTGCTTTATTTATTTTCTTGCAAAATGAACATTACAGCTCATGCTCTCAGGCACTACCAACATTTTCCAGGGTGTACCTTCAGCCATAGGCGGCGATCGACATTTCTGCCAGTGGGTGCTCGGACAGACAGTAAATCTGACACTACTTTTCTGAGCATGCGCGGTTTTTGCTTGGCCATGAGAAATAATTTGCCATCAATCCCACGTGGGTGCTCCGCATTGTCCGTGGGTGCTCGGGTCCTGAAACACCCACGGGATCGGCTCCTATGCCTTCAGCACGCTAAAAAAGTGGGTTCCATTGTAGAAGCACTACAGGACTGCTTTTAAAATGCCCAAAAATGGTACACAATGGTCCGCTGCTGGTTTGAAAACTTAGGGGACAAAACACAGATAGTTTGTTAACAGTAAATGTATTTGACCATGTTGAAAGCTGTGTAGGACACACACAATCCTCACTTAGCTAAAGTGGTCTGCACCATTTATCAGTTGCATGTTATGGGTGTACAGGAGGAAGGAGACGGCACGGACAGGAAAGATGTCGTTTAGCTCTAGGTTTATTAATATATATATAATTAACATATATATATATATATATATATATATATATATATATATATATATATATATATATATATGTATACATATATATCCCTTTGAGACAGTGATTTAAGGCTATATAGTTCAACATTGATATATATATATATATATATATATATATATATATATATACATAAATATATATAATTAATAAATAAAGTGTGTGTACTATTCCAAAATAAGTGTGGTGTGTGACTGTGTGTTACCGTTAGTGAAGTGAAGTGAATTATATTTATATAGTGCTTTTTCTCTAGTGACTCAAAGCGCTTTACATAGTGAAACCCAATATCTAAGTTACATTCAAACCGTTAGTGTTGATCGAGAGGCACGGAAGTCCAATAGGGGTGAGGCAGGCTCGTAGGTCTGTGAGACAAGCATGAAGCCAGGAGCAATAGTGAGTTGTCAAAAGTCTGTGTCCAGGCGGGAGGTCGAGATCCAAAAGGCAGCCAGGGAAGCAGAGGGAACGCGGGAGCGAAGACACACTGTTCGTGACGTGGGAACAAAGTCAGGCTGCAGAGAGGGGACAAGGAGAATACGAGACGAATAAATACGACAGGGGAGAAAACACTAAGAGAAAAATGAAAGCATAGAGATCGACAGGTTTGGACTTACTGTATTGTACAGGACAGGCAGCTAGGTTCTGGCCCGGGATAGCAGGTTGTGGCGGCTTATGAAGGCAGGTCTTATCATCAGCTTCAGCTATGTTGATTGCCGGTGATTAAATGCAGCTGCTTGCTCCATCCAGACTGGCATGCACATGGCGTGCTCCTAGAAGTGCGCCCGGTGCAGCGCAAACATGAGTGCGCACAGACGTGCGCCCAGGCCGTGACATTGCACATGCAGTCTTAATAAATCACACAAAACATTTCCACTAACAGTACACAACATTTTTTTTTTGTTTTCACACGCTGTTTATCACGTGGTATTCGCATCTTAATAGTTAACGCCCATAGTGCGTAAGCAAGTATTTCTTGTCTGCTTTAGTGCGCAAGCAAGTCTTACTCAGTGCCTCTGGCAGAGTGCGATATTGTTTTCTGAAACACTTTCACGCCATGACGTTCTACACTGTAGAACAGGTGTGTCAAACTTATTTTAGATTGGGGGCCACATGGAGAACAATCTACTACAAAGCGGGCCGGACTGGTAAAAGTAAAGACAACTTCAGATTTTTTATTGTTGTTTAAAAATAGAACAAACACATTCTGAAAATGTACAAATCTAAATGTTGTTGGGGTTTTTTTTAACACTTACTTGTCGCTGTTAATAGTATTCTACCTTTATTTGTTGTTATTTTTATTTTCTGAATAAATTATGTGATAATGGTCATCAAAAGAGAAATATTAAAACTCCTTCTATTTTATTACCTTGTTTTGGAACATCTCATGGTTAAGCCACATGGTGGCAGGTGAGGCACTGCCTCACTTGCCTCCCCTGACAGCACGTCACTGTTGCTGCTACCACAACATCTTATTCCACAGAAGAAGTCAATCAATCAATCAATGTTTACTTATATAGCCCTAAATCACTAGTGTCTCAAAGGGCTGCACAAACCACCACGACATCCTCGGTAGGCCCACATAAGGGCAAGGAAAACTCACACCCAGTGGGACATCGGTGACAATAATGATCCAGTGGGACGTCTGTGACAATAATGATTATGAGAACCTTAGAGAGGAGGAAAGCAATGGATGTCGAGCGGGTCTAACATGATACTGTGAAAGTTCAATCCACAATGGATCCAACATAGTCGCGAGAGTCCAGTCCAAAGCGGGTCCAACTCAGCAGCGAGAGTCCCGTTCACAGCGGAGCCAGCAGGAAACCATCCCAAGCGGAGGCGGATCAGCAGCGCAGAGATGTCGAGGCGGATCAGCAGCGCAGAGATGTCCCCAGCCGATACACAGGCAAGCAGTACATGGCCACCGGATCGGACCGGACCCCCTCCACAGGGGAGAGTGGGACATAGAAGAAAAAGAAAAGAAACAGCAGATCAACTGGTCTAAAAAGGGAGTCTATTTAAAGGCTACAGTATACAAATGAGTTTTAAGGTGAGACTTAAATGCTTCTACTGAGGTGGCATCTCGAACTGTTACCGGGAGGGCATTCCAGAGTACTGGAGCCCGAACGGAAAACGCTCTATAGCCCGCAGACTTTTTTTGGGCTTTGGGAATCACTAACAAGCCGGAGTCCTTTGAACGCAGATTTCTTGCCGGGACATATGGTACAATACAATCGGCAAGATAGGATGGAGCTAGACCGTGTAGTATTTTATACGTAAGTAGTAAAACCTTAAAGTCACATCTTAAGTGCACAGGAAGCCAGTGCAGGTGAGCCAGTACAGGCGTAATGTGATCAAACTTTCTTGTTCTTGTCAAAAGTCTAGCAGCCGCATTTTGTACCAACTGTAATCTTTTAATGCTAGACATGGGGAGACCCGAAAATAATACGTTAGAGTAGTCGAGGCGAGACGTAACAAACGCATGGATAATGATCTCAGCGTCTTTAGTGGACAGAATGGAGCGAATTTTAGCGATATTACGGAGATGAAAGAAGGCCGTTTTAGTAACGCTTTTAATGTGTGCCTCAAAGGAGAGAGTTGGGTCGAAGATAACACCCAGATTCTTTACCGTGTCGCCTTGTTTAATTGTTTGGTTGTCAAATGTTAGAGTTGTATTATTAAATAGAGTTCGGTGTCTAGCAGGACCGATAATCAGCATTTCCGTTTTTTTGGCGTTGAGTTGCAAAAAGTTAGCGGACATCCATTGTTTAATTTCATTAAGACACGCCTCCAGCTGACTACAATCCGGCGTGTTGGTCAGCTTTAGGGGCATGTAGAGTTGGGTGTCATCAGCATAACAGTGAAAGCTAACACCGTATTTGCGTATGATGTCACCTAGCGGCAGCATGTAGATGCTGAAGAGTGCAGGGCCAAGGACCGAACCCTGGGGAACTCCACACGTTACCTTAACGTAGTCCGAGGTCGCATTGTTATGGGAGACACACTGCATCCTATCAGTAAGATAAGAGTTAAACCAAGACAGGGCTAAGTCTGACATACCAATTCGTGTTTTGATACGTTCTAATAAAATATTATGATCGACGGTATCGAAAGCAGCGCTAAGATCGAGGAGCAGCAACATAGATGACGCATCAGAATCCATCGTTAGCAATAGATCATTAGTCATTTTTGCAAGGGCTGTCTCCGTCGAGTGATTTGTCCTGAAACCGGATTGAAAGGTTTCACATAGATTGTTAGACGCTAAGTGTTCATTTAACTGCTCCGCAACAATTTTTTCGAGGATTTTTGAAATAAAGGGAAGGTGAGACACCGGTCGGTAGTTTACCATGAGGTCAGGATCGAGGTTAGGTCTTTTAAGAAGAGGATGAATAACCGCTTTTTTGAATGCTAGGGGAACAGTGCCCGAGGAAAGTGATAAGTTTATAATATTTAGCACTGATGGACCTAATAATACAAAGAGCTCCTTGATCAGTTTCCCTGGAAGAGGGTCAAGTAAACATGTTGTTTGTTTTATTCCATTTACACGTTGTAACAATTCCTCTAATGTTATTTCCTCAAAACGAGAGAAACTATTTTGGAGGGCAGTATCCGCCGTATATACAATCGTGTCAGTGTTAATAGAACCCCGTTGTAGCTGGGACGCATTGTCTTTAATCTCCTTTCTAATGACTTCAATTTTCTTACTAAAGAATTGCATAAAGTCATCAGCTGAGTGGGTGGAGCTACTGGAAGGAGTCCCTTGTTGGGTTAGCGATGCTACCGTACTAAACAAAAATTTAGGATCGTTTTTATTGCGGTGGATGAGATTTGAGTAATAATTAGCTTTAGTCAGCTCATTATGTTTGAAAAAAAGTATACAAACAACATACAAAACATATTATTTATGTTCTGTTGAATGAATGAACAATTGAATGGGACTCCCACGATGGCAGGTTGTACATGCAAGCTCAAAAACGTCTCCAACCTGAACATTTGGACAAACCGTATCAGACTTTTATAATCAAAGTACTGTACATGTATCTTTACTTACACTAAAAGGTAAGGCCACAATAGTTTTTAATTGTATTAAAGTAAATAAATGTAACATTTTTATGAAAGTGTATTATTCTCGTTCTTTTTCTTGTTATCGTCTTAATGAGTGGCGTGTAATAACATTGATAAATAGCTAATCAAATAAAAATGTTTTTTAAAAAGTGTCTCACCCACCTTTTCTGTGTAATGTGCAACACAACATATACAGCACAGTGTCTTAACATACTTAGCACTTGTAAGTCCGTTTTAGTGTTCATCAAAAGTAATAATTTTAACTTCATTGACAGTGTTGAAAGGTGATTATAAAACTCTTGGGCAATTTTGTAGGTTGATTTGTGGTGCAGACAGAACCACAGAGGAGAAACTGACAATGACTGTTTGGAAACATCAAAGTCGCCAGACAGACAAAGACAAAAGATACACATTGCTCAGTTAAGCTTCAGTTTGCACAGCATTTACCGCTTCATTAACATTCAGCGTGTCTTGTGACCTCGCTGTGAGTAGAAACATATTTATTTTGTTTAAAAAATTGCCGTCTGTGAAATAAAATAAATTAATATGAAAAAAGGTTAAGTTTGTGCTAGGGAGTATGCTGTCTTTTGCCAACAATTGATCTATTTTGACCAATTACTGATCCATGACCTTTCCCTCCAACGGCCAGTAGTCATTTCAAACTGCCAACACAAACATGCTGGTAATAAACTTTCAAATTTAAGGCCCCTCGCCCTCATGTCATACAATTTGGATCTCCACCACCAGATGTGACAATCATATTAAAGTTCAAGTTAAAGTCCCAATGATAGTCACACACGCACACACTAGTTGTTGTGAAATTATCCTCTGCTTTTGACCCGTCCCCATGCTCACACCATGGGAGGTGAGGGATCAGTGAGCAGGAGCGGTGGCCACACTCGGGAATTATTTTGGTAATTCAACACCCAATTACAAACCTCAATGCTGAGTGCCAAGCAGGGAGGCAATGGGTCCCATTTTTATAGTCTTTGGTATCACTCGGCCGGGGTTTTAACTCACAACCTTCCAGTCTCAGGGCGGCCCTCAAACCACTAAGCAGATATCTGGCTAATACAGTGTTAAATTTGTTTTTTGAATTTTCCCTTGACGAAAGTACGACGATAGTGAATGAAAAGAAAAGCACACTGACTAAAACATTGACAAAATTAATTGACTATAGTCTACAAAATAAAACGAGACGAAAGAGTTGACCTAGACAAAATCCTATGGACGCATTTCACTTGTGCCACGGTTGACAACAAGACACGTTGTAAACCCTGTGTGGAAGGGGCGTTGTCACGTGTCCCCTGTGGGGGGGCAGGGCATGTGCAGGGGCCTGCGGTGAAGCAATGACGGGTGAGGAGATTTCTCAGCTGGAACGAGTTGTCTAATCAACTGTCTCTTTATCAGCAGCGTCGGGGACCATGAGAGGGGGCGGACGACAGAGGGGGGAGAGACGGGGCACGAGCCACAAAGGACATTTGCACGAAAGAGCAGAAATTAAAAATTGTTTATCACCCGACAACTGGGGTCCTGCACCTTCATTCAGGCCAGCTCAAGAGGAGTCTTTCACAAGTGGCGCCCAACCAAAGAACCAAAAAAAAAAAAGAAAAATGTCAGCTCCAACTTCCCTGGAGGCACTCGGAAGAGTGTTGGCAGAGGTATAAGCAGCGAGCCAGCAACAAACCCAAGTCCTGCAGACGCTGATAGACAGAGCAGGGGGGTCACCAAACGCTGGAGCAGCGGCCTCCATGCAGCGCATGACGGAGGCCGAAGACCCGCAGGCCTATTTGGACATCTTCGAGGCCACAGCAACAGCCTGCGGCTGGCCTCAAGGTGAGTGGGGGGTGAAGTTGCTGCCGCTCCTGGCAGAGGAGGCGCAGCTGGGGGCGCTAGGCTTGCCAGCGGCCGCCCGGGTCCAATTCCAGCACTTAAAGAGAGCGATTCTGGACCTGATCGGCAGCACCACGGAAGACCACCGGCACCGGTTCCGGGCACTAAAGATAGGACCGGGGGACCGGCCATTCGCTCTTGGGCAGATGGTCTGAGACGCAGCCACCAGGTGGCTCAAACCCAGAGGGACGGACGATTTCATGTTTAAGTTCATCCTCCTCGAACAGTTCCTGGAGTTGATCCCTGCACGTACCTCGGCGTGGGTGAGGTACCACCGTCCCCAGGACCTGTCGCAGGCCGTAAATCTGGCAGAGGACCATCTGGCGGTCCATCGGGTGGCACGGAGGGAAGAGGCGACCCCAAGGCCAACAGACAGACCCACTCTGGCCCCGTGCAGGCGGCGGCACACACCACCCGAGGGAGCGGCGCCATCGGACGCCACCCCGAGCCACGAGCAGGTTCCCGCACCAGTCACGCCCATCAGGCGACAGACGATCCAACCACCAGTACCATCACAGGGGGGGGGGTTCTGGGGTTATAATTGTGTTTCTGCTCCTTCTTTTTGTTAGGGCTGGGCAAAAATGAGGATTCAGGTGCAGAAGCGTGACAATTGACTCAGACTTTATTTAATTACTTTTCTTTGCTATCTGTAGGACAGAGTGATCAAAACAAAGTGGCTACAAAATCTATATATATAATATATTTGAGGAACAAAGGAAATGTAGCAAAGGGCATAAGGCAATAAACAGAAAATCACCCCATAAGGAGGAAAAAGGCAATAGCAATAATTCTATACGAGTTTAATAGCAAAAACCAACAATCTACGATTATCTACACAAAGGAAAATCAATCATGCAAAGTAGTCGAGAAGCCAGCAAACTAAAAGCGCTCCAGAAGGAGGAAAAAGGAAGACAAGGCACTATGAAATAGATACAAAAGACTAGCCCGAAAAACTTTAGCAACAGAAAATAATTCTCTCAGAGGAGACAAAGAAATCAATAAATAAAGCGAGACAATACTTATCAAACTTGGTACAAGGCTGTGGACAAGGCTGGAGGTACGTAGCAAGATGATATACTCTGGCACAAGACAAGAGGAGGACGAGACATTTATACACATCAGGGAAGAGGTGCTTTAAGACATGGCTAGCTAGTGAGCGACAAACGTTCATTCGCAGTCTGCAGTGTTTTAGCTACTTCTAAATCACTAATCCTGGTGTCCATGACGACTAATAAAATACGTTTCTTAAAAGCATCATCCCTGCAGGACGAGGAATAGCTAAACATGCTTCACTAAACACTGTTGGGAGGATACAATAGCTAACCGCTAACAGCAAGCTAGCACCCTGAATGTGAACAAATGCCATGGGTGGATCTACACGTGACATCCACTGTAATGATACCAAGTACAATAGCGTATCTAGTCGATATTACTATAACTATATCAACATTTTTTATCGTCGCAAAATCCTTTTTAATTTTTTTGTTATTCATTTCATGTTTATAAACTCAGGAAATATGAGGACTTTAAATATGCCCAATGTTTGATCCTGTAACTACTTGGTATCAGATCAATAACTAAATTTGTGGTATCGACCAAAACTAATGCAAGGCAACCAAACAACAGAAGAATAAGTGATTAATATTAACATAAATGTAGATAGAACATGTTGAAACAGAAAGTAGTGATGGAATGGAAGAATAGATTAATAATCAATTTTTACAGCTTGTACCTCATAATTTTTACTGCATAGGTCAGCAGACAAATTAGGAGTCTCTGTTTGTTTACTTATTACTAAAGAACAATTTGTCTACAATGTTCACTATTTTATTTAAGGACAAAATTATTCTTCGATTGCAATAAAAAAATATGTTTAATGTACCCTAAAATTTCTTGTTAAAATTGTTAAGGTTTTAACTGAGGGAGTGACTGCAAACGGACACCAGGTGGAGGTGATGTCCAAAGATTTATTATATATATATATATATATATATATATATATATATATATATATATATATTAGGGGTGGGCAAATTAGTGCGTTAATTACAAGTTAACTCATCAATCTATTAACGCCGACAATTATTTTATCGCACATTTGCGTATGTTGTTTACATGCTTTTATTTTGTTAACGCCTTTTCTTAACAAGATGGCGTCGCCCGGATAAGCTTCGGCTTCGAGGGGCTCTTGGTAAAAATGGAACATTTGGCAAAAATACCGGACAATTCTGCAAATTTCATGGCTGGCTTACAGCGTGGTCACTCCGGGATCACTTACGACCGCCAGACAATTCTGAATGTGGATAGATCGGGTCGTTTTGGACTGAATGACGCGTGCTTGCTAGACCGGCTAGCTAGCATGGGAATACTTTGCCGGCTACATCCAGCGGCCTGTGAAGCAGCGGAGTATATGTGTTGTCTGTCTATTTATCAATAATGCAGACGAGGAGTGTTGGCTGAGTTCTTAACGTTTGCTTTCAGAGCGTGCATATCACAACATACAAGATGCCGTCATGGCGACACAACCTATACCGGGCTACCGCGCATGCTCCTCACTCCTGTTGCATGCTGGGTAGGGTAGTTCTTTTTTTCCCCTGGCTCATAACATCACAATATAGTACCGTGTATATGATGTGTTCAGTTTATCAAAGCACCAAGCAAACACTCGGAAAATTCCCATCATATCAATTCCTATATATGGTCATAATTATTCTAAGTGCACTACGCAGAATAAACACAACATTATTAATATTGCTACTACGGATGATTTGATCAAAAATTCCCTAAAACAGCCCACTACCTATTATGTAGGTTTTTTAAACATAAGATCCCTGATAAAAAAAAATGTTTCTGCTGTTACCTCCGAAATTGCCTGTTCAGATGTTATGATTGTGGCTCAGAGATTTGTATGTAGATTATATTTATTTTCCATAACAAACAGGATAACTTAAATGGCAATAAGCTTAAATGTTTGTATTTACATTTTTTGAGTTGATTTTCATAAAATATGCTATTTAACTGCTACTGTTTAACAAGGAGGGCTTCACGGTGGCAGAGGGGTTAGTGCGTCTGCCTCACAATACGAAGGACCTGCAGTCCTGGGTTCAAATCCAGGGTCGAGATCTTTCTGTGTGGAGTTTGCATGTTCTCCCCGTGAATGCGTGGGTTCCCTCCGGGTACTCCGGCTTCCTCCCACTTCCAAAGACATGCACCTGGGGATAGGTTGATTGGCAACACTAAATTGGCCCTAGTGTGTGAATGTGAGTGTGAATGTTGTCTGTCTATCTGTGCTGGCCCTGCGATGAGGTGGCGACTTGTCCAGGGTGTACCCTGCCTTCCGCCCGATTGTAGCTGAGATAGGCGCCAGCGCCCCCCGCGACCCCAAAAGGGAATAAGCGGTAGAAAATGGATGGAAGGGATAGATGTTTAACAAGGACTGATTTAAATTGTGTTTGCACAAAAAATGTTTTGGCGCTTTTGTTCATGTGGGAGAATATTCCAATAAAGGTGCACTGCACCCTACTTTTGAATTCATTATTGGGCTTTGCGTATAAAATGCAGTTAATCGTGATTAATCGGACAAATAGTGCGATTAACTTTGATTAAAATTTTTAATCGTTGCCCAGCCCTAATGTATATATATATACATATAAATAATAAAGCAATATAACATAAACTAAGGAAATGGAGTGTGGACGAGATCCAAAAGTGTATGTGGTGTGAGGCTATGTGTGTGATTAGCTGAGGTGTGTGTTGCCAAATGTTGTGGAGAGCGAAATAACATGGGAGTCCGTAGGGCAGGAGCAAAGAGACAAGATCCGTGTCCAAGCGGGGGGAGTCAAGGATTGAGGGAGGCAGTCAGAGTCCAGAGGGAGATCCAGGGAAAAAGGTGAGACGCACAGCTCACCTTAAAGACGACGGAGGGTATGTACTCGAACAGAAGACTATACTCCGGCGAGTGATGGCAGGTTGTCCAGGCTTATGAAGGCAGCTCAGTCATTACCGTCAGGTGTGAAGATTGCCGGTGACGGCTGCTGCAGGGCGGAGACGCGCGCGGCTCATCCCTGGATGTGCGCGCCCGTGGGCGTGTCTCAAAGTGCGCACAGACGGATGAGCGGCGCTGGCAGGAGTCGCAGCCGTTACAAAAATAAAGCCAATAATGCAATATTTGTGATCCCTCTTATTTAGAAAAGTACCGAAAAGTAACAAAATACATTTTGGTACTGGCACTAAAATATTGGTATTGGGACAACACTACAGCGTAGTGGTTTAATTATTGAGATTCTATCAATCAATCAATCAATGTTTACTTATATAGCCCTAAATCACTAATGTCTCAAAGGGCTGCACAAACCAACACGACATCCTCGGTAGGCCCACATAAGGGCAAGGAAAACTCACACCCAGTGGGACATCGGTGACAATAATGACCCAGTGGGACGTCGGTGACTATGATGACTATGAGAACCTTATACTCTCTCAATAAGCCTGCCCATCCTCTGCTTTGCCCCTCCCAGTGTGAAAACCGCAGAAACAATTTTTTTGATACTATTTAATTTATGTTTGGATTTAATACTTTTGTTACTGTATTAGTACATGTATTTCATGTGCTTTGTGTACTGTGTGAGTAACTGTAATTTAATTATAGGTTCCGACTCACACTAATAACTTACATCACAATGCTTCCGATATAGTTCTGAGGCTATATGGCCAAGATGGCGGAGTAGAGCATGTCGAAAAACTGAAGCTCCCCTGCATGCTCTAAAAAAAAATAAAAGAATCTCTATGCTACTTTGATTTCTGCCATAACTTTCTGTCTTTCATTAACAACACTTTGTCATTTTTCGCACACCCGCTACAAAAGTTCAAGTTCAATGAAAAAGGCAACATCCTCGTCTCAAACACCTGTCGTCACTGAGGCCTATCTTGAGACTTTACTCAGGAAATGTTTTAATGAGGCTGAGGATAGATACCAAAAGCGATTCGAGCGATTGGAGGAACAACTTGGCTCAATTCATGACACTTTAGCCATGCACGCTGCCAACATTGAAACTGTCCGCAATGAGGTGTCTTCAATTAAATCACGAGTCCATAGCAATGAGGAAGCTATGCTCAATTTCTCCAAAACGCTCACGCAGATTGAGAAAAAAATGACAGATCTCGAGGACAGAAGCAGGAGGGAGAATATTAGAATCATTAACATCAAGGAAGGCGAAGAAGGAAATAATGCGCTGTCTTACCTGTCTGCCAACATCCCCAAGTGGTTCCCTGCCCTGGCTGCTAATCCTCCGGAGCTCATGCGGGCCCATCGCATCGGCCCCCCGCGCCAATCTGCCCATCCCAGGACGATGATAGTGAGGCGTCTGCGGTACACGGATAAGGATCACATCCTGAACGAGGCTAGGAAACATCCTCTTCAGCTCTCCGGGAACTCCGTTCGCTTTGCCTCGGACTACAGTGACGCGACAGCCAAGCTGAGACGACCCTGCTACTCCATGATGTACAGCGCTCGAGAAGCTGGCTTTGAAGCTTCTCTCATATATCCAGCAACTATCAAACTCTCCAAAGACTCCCAACAACACTTTTTTGAAAATCCAGCAGATGCTGCAAAGTTTATCTCCGCAGCCTCGTAAACTCCGCTAAACTTTGGGGTACCCACACAGAGACATGGACATACGACACTTGGTAAGACTATTTTTGTTTGATTTTTTTCTTCAGTGAGTCTTTTTCGTCGTGCATCTATGACTTTTTCGTCATTGTGCATCTGTGCTGGAGACAGGCATGGGCCTGTTTACTTCCTGAGTCGTTGTCACGTCATGTTGCCACGTGAGTGTTTTTTATTTTTTTTTATTTTTATTTTTTTTCTGTTTTCTTTTCCGAACCTCACTGAGAAAATTGTGTGATGAATGGGAATTATTTAGGAAATTATTTTTGAATTTGAAGTGATACTTGCCACACCTCATACATATGTGTATATATGTTTGTATGTATATATATATATATATATGTGTGTGTATGTGTGTGTATGTATATGTATATATATATGTATATATTTTGTTAATATTACTTCTTTGGTTTTTTACTTTTGTGATCGGATATTTAGAAGCTCTTGGGGGGAGCTTTTTGTTTTTCCATGTTTATTTTATTGCCTGCAATTTGTGAGTGTATGTTTCTGTGTGTGTGGATGAGTTATTGTTTATGTGATTGTTTAAATGGTCGAGTTGTTGTGTGCATGTTTGTGTTGTGTGTCTGTGGCCCACAGTCCTTGACCATATGCCCTCGTCTCTTGTTCATGTTTCATGAACAAAGTAATCATTTATCTGACCATGATCACACACCCTCTTCCTTTTTTCATGTCCCTGAGATAACTCGATATGCATAGTTTTGATAGTGAATTCTCCTCTGAAATAGAGGAAAATGAAGATTTGATAAACTCCCAAAATTTGGAATCAATCTATTTCTCAGATCACAGCAACTACAAATCACAAAGATTTATGAGCGGATTGGATCCAGATAGAAATGCTCCTCAAAACACCAACAATGATTGTTTATATTATACTGATGTTACATTTGATAAAACATTTATGCAAGATGATAATATATCACTGGTACATTTTAATAGCAGGAGTCTATACTCTCATTTTGATGATATCCAGGACTATTTGAGTCATTTCAAATCTCCATTTAATATTATAGGTATTTCAGAGACATGGATGAATGAGAATACATGCAATGAGTTTGAATTAAATGGGTATGAAATGTTTTGCACCAACCGTAAAACCAAGAGAGGAGGAGGTGTGGCTCTGTATGTGGACAAAAATATCAACTGTAGTATTGTAAATGATATGTGTTTAGCTGTTGAGGAACTCTTTGAATGCGTCACTGTGGAATTATCATTTTCAAATAGGAAACACATTATTGTAACCTGCATTTATAGAACACCTGGATCCGACTTGAAAATATTTATTGAATGGATGGAAAAATTATTTAAGAGGAACAAAAAATATATAGTATGCGGTGACTTTAATATCAACCTTTTGAATCCTAATAAACACAAACGCACAGCAGAATTTGTTGACACCATGTTCTCCATGGGCTTATTCCCACTGATTACACGACCCACAAGAATCACAACACACAGCACCACACTTATTGACAACATATTCTGTAACATTGTGGATCAGACTGTAACTGGAGGCTTGTTAGTGAGTGACGTCAGTGATCATTTACCGGTGTTCATGGTGTACAATAATAACTGCAAAACATCCAAACCTGTAAATAGTGAATATTATCAGAGAGCCACAACAGAACAATCATTAACAGCACTTAAAAATGATTTAGCGAAACAAAACTGGGATTCTGTTTTTCAAACGTCAGATATATAATTTATTTCATGACATTTTTTTCTCACTTTATGATACACACTGCCCCATCAAAAAAGCACTATAAGTAACTCCAAAAAAACTCCACGGATAACCAAAGGGCTTGCGAACGCTTGCAAAAAGAAAAATTATTTATATAGGACTTTTTTTAGGCAACAAACCATAGAAACAGAACAAAAGTACAAAACATATAAAAATAAATTAACCAGCATATTAAGAGCAAGCAGGAACGAATACACCACCAAACTATTAATCCAAAAGAAAAATTATATAAAGGGAATTTGGAAGGTATTAAATACAATTATTGGGCATGGTTCAAATAGTCGTTGTTATCCGGAGTTTTTTGTTGAGAACGACCTAATCATAACTGACAAGAAAATGATTGCTGACGGCTTCAATATGTTTTTTGTTAATATTGGGCCTAAGCTGGCAAAAAAAATACCAATTGATGATGAGCAGCCCATGGAATTTATTGAAAAAAATCCTTATTCGATGTTCCTTACTCCGACTGTCGAAAAGGAAGTCTTGGAGGTCATTCAGAAAAGCAAGACCAAAACATCACGTGACATCTATGACCACGACATGAGGACAATCCGGAACGTAGCGGAAGAAATCATCAAACTATTCACACACATCTGCAATTTATCTTTTCGACTTGGACAATTTCCTTCACAAATGAAACTATCGAAAGTCATCCCCATCTTCAAATCTGGAGACAAACATCACTTCACTAATTACCGGCCCATCTCCCTTCTGCCATAGTTATCAAAAATATTGGAAAAATTATTCGATAATAGACTTCGTGGCTTCATTAAAAAGCACAAATTATTATCTGATTGTCAATATGGGTTCCAACAAAATAGATCAACTTCATTAGCTTTAATTAATGTATTAGAGAACATTACTAATGGTATCGAGAAAAATAAATTTGTTATAGGAATTTTTCTTGACCTGCTAAAGGCTTTTGATACCATTGACCACCAGATTTTGGTAAATAAACTAGAAAACTATGGCATAAGGGGATTGGCAGGGAAATGGCTGGAGAGCTACTTAAGTGAGAGACAGCAGATTGTTCAGATGGACCAATATCAATCTACACTGATGAACATAACCTGTAGAGTTCCTCAGGGCTCGATACTGGGATCCACACTATTTATAATATCCATCCATCCATCCATCCATTCATCATCTTCCGCTTATCCGAGGTCGGGTCGCGGGGGCAACAGCCTAAGCAGGGAAACCCCGACTTCCCTCTCCCCAGCCACTTCGTCTAGCTCTTCCCGGGGGGTCCCGAGGCGTTCCCAGGCCAGCCGGGAGACATAGTCTTCCCAACGTGTCCTGGGTCTTCCCCGTGGCCTCCTACCGGTTGGACGTGCCCTAAACACCTCCCTAGGGAGGCGTTCGGGTGGCATCCTGACCAGATGCCTGAACCACCTCATCTGGCTCCTCTCGATGTGAAGGAGCAGCGGCTTTACTTTGAGTTCCTCCCGGATGGCAGAGCTTCTCACCCTATCTCTAAGGGAGAGCCCCGCCACACGGCGAAGGAAACTCATTTCGGCCGCTTGTACCCGTGATCTTATCCTTTCGGTCATGACCCAAAGCTCATGACCATAGGTGAGGATGGGAACGTAGATCGACCGGTAAATTGAGAGCTTTGCCTTCCGGCTCAGCTCCTTCTTCACCACAACGGATCGGTACAACGTCCGCATTACTGAAGACGCCGCACCGATCCGCCTGTCGATCTCACGATCCACTCTTCACTCACTCGTGAGCAACACTCCTAGGTACTTGAACTCCTCCACTTGGGGCAGGGTCTCCTCCCCAACCCGGAGATGGCATTCCACCCTTTTCTGGGCGAGAACCATGGACTCGGACTTGGAGGTGCTGATTCTCATTTCGGTCGCTTCACACTCGGCTGCGAACCGATCCAGCGAGAGCTGAAGATCCCGGTCAGATGAAGCCATCAGGACCACATCATCTGCAAAAAGCAGAGACCTAATCCTGCGGTTACCAAACCGGAACCCTTCAACGCCTTGACTGCGCCTAGAAATTCTGTCCATAAAAGTTATGAACAGAATCGGTGACAAAGGACAGCCTTGGCTGAGTCCAACCCTCACTGGAAATGTGTTTGACTTACTGCCGGCATAGCTGACCAAGCTCTGGCACTGATCGTACAGGGAGCGGACCGCCACAATAAGACAGTCCGATACCCCATACTCTCTGAGCACTCCCCACAGAACTTCTCGAGGGACACGGTCGAATGCCTTCTCCAAGTCCACAAAGCACATGTAGACTGGTTGGGCAAACTCCCATGCACCCTCAAGAACCCTGCCGAGAGTATAGAGCTGGTCCACAGTTCCACGACCAGGACGAAAACCACACTGTTCCTCCTGAATCCGAGGTTCGACTATCCGGTGTAGCCTCCTTTCCAGTACACCTGAATAACCTTACCGGGAAGGCTGAGGAGTGTGATCCCACAATAGTTGGAACACACCCTCCGGTCCCCCTTCTTAAAGCGAGGAACCACCACCCCGGTCTGCCAATCCACAGGTACCGCCCCCGATGTCCACGCGATGCTGCAAAGTCTTGTCAACCAAGACAGCCCCACAGCATCCAGAGCCTTAAGGAACTCCGGGCGGGTCTCGTCCACCCCTGGGGCCTTGCCACCGAGGAGCTTTTTAACTACCTCAGCGACCTCAGCCCCAGAAATAGGAGAGTCCACCACAGATTCCCCAGGCACTGCTTCCTCATAGAAAGACGTGTTGGTGGGATTGAGGAGGTCTTCGAAGTTTTCCTTCCACCTATCCACAACATCCGCAGTTGAGGTCAGCAGAACACCATCCGCACCATACACGGTGTTGATAGTGCACTGATTCCCCTTCATGAGGCGGCGGACGGTGGTCCAGAATCGCTTCAAAGCCGTCCGGAAGTCGTTTTCCATGGCTTCCCCGAACTCCTCCCATGTCCGAGTTTTTGCCTCCGCGATCGCTGAAGCTGCACACCGCTTGGCCTGTCGGTACCTGTCCACTGCCTCCGGAGTCCTATGAGCAAAAAAAGACCCGATAGGACTCCTTCTTCAGCTTGACGGCATCCCTCACCGCTGGTGTCCACCAAGGGGTTTTAGGATTGCCGCCCCGACAGGCACCAACTACCTTGCGGCCACAGCTCCAATCAGCCGCCTCGACAATAGAGGTGCGGAACATGGTCCACTCGGACTCAATGTCCAGCACCTCCCTCGTGACATGTTCAAAGTTCTTCCGGAGGTGGGAATTGAAACTTTGTCTGACAGGAGACTCCGCCAGATGTTCCCAGCAGGCCCTCACAATGCGTTTGGGCCTGCCAGGTCTGTCCGGCATCCTCCCCCACCATCGCAGCCAACTCCCCACCAGGTGGTGATCGGTAGAAAGCTCCGCCCCTCTCCTCACCCGAGTCTCCAAAACATAAGGCCGCAAATCCGATGACACAACTACAAAGTCGATCATGGAACTGCGGCCTAGGGTGTCCTGGTGCCAAGTGCACATATGGACACCCTTATGTTTGAACATGGTGTTTGTTATGGACAAACTGTGACGAGCACAAAAGTCCAATAACAAAACACCACTCGGGTTCAGATCCGGGCGGCCATTCTTCCCAATCACGCCTCTCCAGGTTTCACTGTCGTTGCCAACGTGAGCGTTGAAGTCTCCCAGTAGGACAAGGAATCACCCGGGGGAGCACTTTCCAGTACTCCCTCGACTGTTCCCAAAAAGGGTGGGTACTTAGAACTGCTGTTTGGTGCGTAAGCACAAACAACAGTCAGGACCCGTCCCCCCACCTGAAGGCGGAGGGATGCTACCCTTTCGTCCACCGGGTTGAACTCCAACGTACAGGCTTTGAGCCGTGGAGAAACAAGAATTGCCACCCCAGCCCGTCGCCTCTCACTGCCGGCAACGCCAGAGTGGAAGAGGGTCCAATCCCTCTCGAGAGAAGTGGTTCCAGAGCCCTTGCTGTGCGTCGAAGTGAGTCAAACTATATCCAGCCGGAATATCTCGACTTCGCGCACTAGCTCAGGCTCTTTCCCCCCCAGTGACGTGACGTTCCACGTCCCAAGAGCTAGCTTCTGTAGCCGAGGATCGGACCGCCAAGTGCCCTGTCTTCGGCTGCCGCCCAGCTCACATTGCACCCGACCTCTATGGCCCCTGCTATGGGTGGTGAGCCCATTGGAGGGGTGACCCACGTTGCCTCTTTGGGCTGTGCCCGGCCGGGCCCCATGGGAACAGGCCCGGCCACCAGGCGCTTGCCATCGTGCCCCACCTCCGGGCCTGGCTCCAGAGGGATATCTGGACGAGGGAAATCTGGGTCCATGCTTTTTCTTCTTCATAAAGGTCTTCGAGCTGCTCTTTGTCTGATCCCTCACCTAGAACCTCTTTGCCTTGGGAGACCCTATCAGGGGGCTTTATGCCCCCGGACAACATAACTCCTAGGATCATTGGGACACGCAAACTCCTCTACCACGATAAGGTTGCAGCTCAGAGAGGAGTATTTATAATATATATTAATGAAATATGTAAAGTATCAACGCTGCTGAAATTCATCCTCTTTGCTGATGATACAACAATTACATGTGCAGGTGATGACGTGAAGCAACTTCTGACTTCTGTAACTGAGGAGATGATCAAGTTAAAAACTTGGTTTAATGCGAACAAACTGTCTTTGAATTTAACGAAGACCAAAATAATGCTCTTTAGCAATCGCAAAAGTAATATACCGATCAGGATTGTTATTGATTATACACCAATAGAATATGTTCATCAAAATTCTTTTTTAGGAGTAGTAATAGATGAAAATATCTCATGGAAACCTCATATAAGTTACCTGAGGAAAAAGTTGCTAAATGTGTTGGAATGATGAGGAGATCATGTCATTTATTGAACACTCTGCTTTTATTGTATCATTAATTTATTATGTCATATTTAACCTATTGTGTTGAAGTCTGGGGAAATTGTTATAAATCACATCTACAACCTTTAGTCACTCTGCAGAAAAAGGCCATCAGGATTGTTTCCAATGTTCACTACAGACATCATTCAAATCCACTATTTATGAACTTAAAGCAACTTAAACTGAACGATGTGATCAATTTTAAAACTGCTCAAATTATGTTTAGGGCATCCCAAAACTCTCTACCATCCAATATATAGAACCTATTCCATGACAGAGATGATCACCATAGTTACAGTTTAAGAGGAAACAACAAATTATATTTGCCTAAATTTAGAACCACTTTAAAATCAATGTGCATTTCAGTGCGTGGAGTCAGTCTGTGGAACAACTTAGGGGACAACTTAAAAATGTGTTCTAGCATGATTCAATTCAAAACACTGTTTAAAAAAGAAGTACTGAAGAAGTACGATGAGGAAAGAGAGTGATGCCCTCAGTACAGAGCGATGGAAGAGAGGTGTATGGTCGGAGAGTGTTTGGGCCCGTGTGTGTGTGTGTGTGTGCATGTGTGTGTTTTGTCTCGTCTTGTCTTGTCTCATGGTATTGTTAGTGTACAGGAGTTTTTCTTGTTTTGTTTATAGAGTATTTTTTTTGTATTATATCGTTTATGTCAAATGTGGAATGAGTGAGAGGGTTTGGGCTATTATAAGCAGCTGCTTCATCCAACCCCTTTTCCAGCCTTGCATAAATATCTTTGCCAACATGTAAAAAAAACAAAAACTGTGTTTAGTTGTACTGTGCAGGTTTGAAATAAATATTTCAATTCAATATACGGGTACTTTTGTTTTAATTTAGACTGTATTCTGTTTCATTTGGTTAACTTTTGGCACATGTTTGGCGGTTTATGTTAAAGTGTTCTTGGTACAGTTAAATGCTGCCAAAAGTAATTCACATTGAAAGATAATTCATGTGAAAACAAAGTCAAATAGGTATTATGATGGATACACAGAACAAAGACCATGCAAATACATAGCTGCCAAAAAAATAAGAAAAATAGTCGCCATTTATGTTCACAATAATTTACTTATCCATGCTGTTTTAACACAGCAATTTCTATTTAATTTCTGATTTCAAGCTGTTTCAGTGCTTCCCTTTTGCTGAAAAAATGTGTTATGGTCTGCTATTGTTGAATTGTTCTGGTCAAGTCTAAAATGAACCCAATGGTGGGAACTGTCAAGAAAAATTACCATGTTCCCGCTGCGATTTATTCCTGAGGGACACAAGGAACCATGTAGTGATTCAGCAGCATGTTTCCATGAGGTCGAAGAAAGAAACATATTGCTAGATTATGAGAAACTGGATTGTATTCCATCTGGGTGTGTAAAATCCACCAATGTGGTAATGTCAACATACAACAACATTGAGAAGTCAATTATATTTATATAGCGCTTTTCTCTAGCGACTCAAAAGTATTTAAACCAGTGTGGGTGGCACTAGGAGAAAAGTGTATGAAGTGTATTGCCCAAGGATACAACAGCAGTGAATAGAATGGGGGAAGCATGGATCGAATCTTGAACCCTCAAATTGCTGGCAGGGTCGCTCTACCAATCGAGCCATGCCGCCCATGCTTACGGTACATACAACATACATGCAACCCTGAAATCTCTATACTTAACTCAACATTGAAAAAATGTGGCTATAATTCTTAAACATTTTCAAGTACACTATTGACTAAATGCAGTAAAGACAAAAAAAGCCATCTTTGTTTCTTGCATTGAACCAAGAGAGCAAACTCTTTATGTGTTAAACATTCTTGGCCAACATAAATGATTCTTATTCTAGATAAACCATTTAAAAATCTAACTTTGTAGCACAATGAAAACTTTGAGCCATGATGGAATAAGTTAAAGTACAAATGATGATTGTCACACACACACACTAGGTGTGGTGAAATTTGTCCTCTGCATTTGACCCATCCCCTTGTTCACCCCCTGGAAGGTGAGGGGAGAAGTGGGCAGCAGCGGTGCCGCGCCCAGGAATCATTTTTGGTGATTTAACCCCCAATTCCAACCCTTGATGCTGAGTGCCAAGCGGGGAGGTAATTGGTCCCATTTTTATAGTCTTTGGTATGACTCGGCCGGGGTTTGAACCACGACCTACCGATCTCAGGGCGGACACTCTAACCACTAGGCCACTGAGTAGGTTTAATTAAGATTAGGTGTATTTCAGTGGAATGTCTATAAAACTTATCTTTTTTCACTCAGTTTCAGGACCATCCTGACACTATATAGCATTAGTTGTTGTTTGCAAATAAACATTGTTGGGCGTCATGTGTGTTTGCCGTAAGATGTGTAGACAATTATCAGAAAACCCTTTTGGTAATCAGTATGCATTTTTCAAACTCAAACCATTATTTTGGTTGTTAAAAACAATTCAATTGCAACCCAAATCAGCAGGATGACTGTTTTGTGGAAAGCTCCAGAAAAAACATTGATTCACTCAAAACAAGGAAAAAAGAAGTATCTGTTTTTGCGCATGAATTTTGTATGTAATTATAGCAACACCACTGTTTTGTGGAAATGCCACATGACAATATTAACTTGTGATCATGTACTGCACCCTTTAACATTGTGCCTAAGGTGTAAGTGTGTTACACCAGACATCTGACATTCATTCTACCAACAATTAAAGGGTCTCAACAAGGGCTGCACAATATAGCTAAAATGAAATTTCCGTGCCTGTTTGCACCCTGTGGGTCACTCTCCAGCAAAGGAAGGCACCGATTTGATAATGCATCTATTGTTCCTAATACTGTATTTTTCGGACTATAAGACGCACCTAAAATCCTTTCATTTTCTCAAAAATCGACAGTGCGTCTTATAACCCGGTGCGCCTAATGTACGGAATAATTCTGGTTGTGCTTACCGACCTTGCAGCAAGTTTATTTGGTACATGGTGAAATAATAAGTGTGACCAGTAAATGGTAGTCACACATAAGAGATATGTGTAGACTGCAATATTACTGCCAGTAATCAACACCAGAACTTTAAATATTACATTGAAAACAAAAACATTACACACGGCACTCAAAAATCTGTCAAAATATTTTAGTATGACTTTGACGGATTGTCCGCCCTTTACAGTTACCGTAAAGGGCGTGTCTATATGGCACCCATTAGCAGACATAATATATGGCGTTTTGTTTCACAATATTATGCAAAACTTTTCTTACCTTCTGGTACCTGCTAATGTGTATTTAAAATTGGCATTAGTCCTGAAATTTTGCGCACCTCCGCCACTGTAGTCCGTGACGATTAAGTCGTCGATAAGCTTCTTCTTTATATGGGTATTAGCTCTCCACTGTTGCCATTTCTAATTTAAAGCAGTGTAAAGTTGTTACTTATATCTCGCTATCTAAGCACTAAAAACTACCAGTGTAGTGGGTGTACATAATTCACCCACATAATTTTAGTTGTCAGAGATTTCTAGTCGAACGGTTTTTCACTGAACACATTACCGGTGTTGTTGTACTAGTGAGCCACAGATTAGAAGATGCTGCTCAGTCGTTGATTCAAGTAAAAGTTTGAATGTCATTAAAACAGTTAGCTCCATCTTTTGACACTTCTTCCACTCCCGTCCTTGCAGGCTACACCGCTACAACAAAGATGACGGAGAAGACGCTGTCGAAGGTGACCCACGTAAATAAGACCACCCACAAAACAGCACATCCTGAAGCGACTGTCAGAAAGCGACTTGATGATCAGTAAAACATAATCTATGCAACATTTTGACCGAACAAACACCATTACATGTTATGTAGACCACAAGGAAATATTTCAAATATAGTCAATAATCGCCCTATTAACCAGTGCGTCTTTTATATGAAAAAATACCTGGATAGACCCGCTCATCGGCAGTGTGTCTTATAATTCGGTGCACCCTATGGTCCAGAAAATAGCAGTTTTTGTTGTGTTCAAAGGGAAGGAGGCGACAACCAGGACAGAACTGCGGTTCTTTCAAGGTTTATTTTAAACCTTTGATAAATATGTGACATGTGTATGCTACTCTAAGTGAATGAGTGTGACTATGTGTAATAATAATGTAAATGTTACCAAGGGTTGTTGTCTGTGAGTGTTGGTTGTAATCTTTCGTCGAATCACGAGGGGCAAGACGAAGAGGCAGTTCGTGGACAGGCAATGGGTCGTGGGGAGGAGCGAGGCAGTGTAGTCTGGGTCCAAGCAGGGAGGTCGTGGATCGAGGAGAGCAGTCAGGAATCCGGTTTGATGTCGAAGGACAAGGCTTGATCACGGAAGGCAGGGGAGTCACTGTGAACACACAAAGAGACATGAACCAGGGATACACAGAGAGAGAGCAAAGCAAAGGTGAGGAAATCACGGGGAAGGGGATGCCAGACGTGAAGCTTACGGGAAGGTTAGCGACGTTCTGGCAAAGGTTCCTTGGGTCTGCTGGTCTTTATGCCGCTCCCTTTCATCAAGTTCAGATGTGTCGATTGTTGATTGACTACAGGCTTGTTGCTGCGCAGGCGTGCTGCGCTCAGGACGAGAGGGGACAAGTCTGAGTGCGCTGTCAAAGGAGGCGTATCTTGGCGCGCTGTCAGCAGAGGCGGCCGCAGCTCCAGCCGCTGAGGAAACGCGGGTTCGACTCTGCGTCATGACAGTTTTGGGGATTTACTGGAATAGTCCCGAAGATTGACAATTTTTGAATGTAATATTGCCGATGATCACTGTTGTCTAATCACAGCAGCCAGACTCGTGATTGTGATTAAAAATTGATTAATTGTGCAACCTTAGACTCGACCCTCAAACCAGAAGTCTGGCACAATCAAACATGGCCTGATGTAGTACCTGAAAGACAGACAACAAGACACCTAGACCAGGGGTTCTTACACTTTTTGACCTCAGGGCCCAACATTTTCACTTCCAATTCAAATACAGACACTGAATTAACAATCTTACTCTCGATTTTAATCATATTCAATAATTATATTTAACCTACATACACTTTCCAACCTTGTTAAACGATGTGAAAGTATGTGTTAATCACAAATAATCGTATTTTTTTAACACATAAAAGTTAGGTTTCGGCTGATTAGAAAAATAAATTATAACCAAATATACAGATTAAGAATGGACTAATAAATAACTGACACAAATACATTTACATACAATGATGTTGTGCTAAAATAAAGACAAAAATAATTATTGTTTCTTAACTACACTGTCAATAAAATTAAAACGAAAAGAAAATAGAGCTCCATCACTTTAGTCATCATATTTGCACTTAAAAAACATCTTCATGATTTTAGCTCCAGGCTTCTTCTATTTCTTATATATTGTCATTACCGCCACAAGTGGCGGAAAAGTGAATTACAACTGTGTACATCCGCGGCCCATACTGACCACAGATGAGATGAAGATTTTTTTGCCGGCCCTCTAGGTCTCGCGGCCCAACACTGACCTAGATGACCATAAAACGCAAAGAAGAAATTGGTTGGGCTGTTAGCTTATTTAGTGACGCTATTGCTGTTAAAAAAATATATATATATATACATTTGCTTACTTTGGGCTCAAAAATGTCCAGAACATCTTTGTTTGTTCTCTGCTTTAGTCATAAAAATATTGGTTTGTCTACATACTCTGTCATTACTTGCAAGGACCACTTTAGCCCCCGGCTAAGTAAAGGTTTGTTATGGTAATTTTTGAAACGTTGTTTAGCTGAAACACAAGTATATACAAATAGTTTAATGTAGCTTTGATACAGTACATGCTGTAATGGTTAGTTTGGGCAAAGCACATGAAGTGACTTTGTTTTGGACACAGATGGTATTTTGGGTATTTTAACCTCCGGTTATTATAAGAAACAGTTTGTTTGATTTGCGAGGAAAATAATACAACTTCAATACAAAGTAGGCCTTCCAATGTTATTTTTTTTTAAATTGTGTTTAAGCCTCGTTAAAGTTCATCAAAATTGTTCCCTCAATCACAACAAGTATGTTTTCTCAGCAGCATGGAACTATGAGCCGATGAGCTTGGAATTCCAAAGAGAAAATAAGTCACAAGCAGGACTTTTCTTCTTTAAAAAAACTCTTCGTAGAGCAGCATTTTTCAACTTTAAAATAACCATTTGGAGAGCAGTTGCCAGCGGGGAATTTGTTGATGCTCTGCAGTGCCCAAAAGGTCATCTGAGTGGTTAAGTCATCGGTGAGAGAGAACTCCAGGAATTGTAACGTTCACTTTGCCGCCCCCATGGGCATCTTGCCCATTTTATTTTCCCTCTGGTAAGCCTGAGTCATTTCCCTCAGGCCAGTTTGAAGCTTTTGGAGTGCACCGTGCTCTTTACTGTGCAACTGGTACGACAATTCAACGCTGAATTACAACCGAGCTGAACGTTTTCGTCCCTTCAGAATTGTGTGATGTCACAAACTTTCAAAGTGAAGAATAGAACAATTGTGACACATAAACTAACTATATCGTTGTATTGCACAATATTGCAATATTAACTTATTTAACCCACCAGCTTAATGTATGCATTATTTTCACGTACCGACTTTCCACATGTGGCAGACAAAACCAGCAAAAAAAGGAGCATGAAAAATCAACTCACTATATAACAGTGAAGTAGTGGGAGCCCGGCCGTATTTCTTTGCAAAGACATGTTGATGGCATACACTGTATATTGTATACCAGTGTTTCTTCACCATAGGGCAGGGGCCCAGCGTTGGGCCGTGAGCGCTCACTAGAAAGGAATATGTGTTTTTTAGCTGTGATCCGTATAGGCAGCAGTGGTAGTTTTCCGACACTTGTGGCAGGAATGACAATATAAAACAAACAGACGAAGTCTGGCGCTAATGTCATAGAGAAATTTTGTAAACGCAAAAACTATGACGAAAGTGGTGAAGCTGTATTTTCATTTGAACTTTATTTTTATTGACAGTTTAGTTAAACATATTTATGATTAATTGTGTTTATCTACTTTAGCACAACATGATACATGTACATATATTGTTTATTTGGCTAGTACTAATTTTTCAAATCAGGCTGACTAAGGTTTATTTGTTACATGTATATATATTTTTTTGATTAACACATGATTTTATATCATTTGATAAGGTAGTAAACTGTAAGTAGGTAAGTTCTAATTATTGATTATGATCAAACGCAAGAGTAAGATTACTAATTCAGTGTATGATTGTAGCTGAGATAGGCGCCAGCGCCCCCCGCCACCCCAACAGGGAATGAGCGAGAGAAAATGGATGGATGGATGTATAATTGGAGTGGTCCCAGGCCATCCAATATTGGAAAAGTTGGGTCTCCAGGTCAAAAAAGTTAAGAACCCCTGCTACATACAATGACTCTGCAGGGCACTGCTAATGGAAATTAGCCTTTGGCTGCAATCTGGCACATTAACATTTTATATGTCCATTAATGAGCATTGTCCCATGTACTAAAAAAAGAGCTGTAATATACATCTATAAACACGCTTATTGGTGAGTTTAGTGGGACAGGTGAAAGTTAAGTCAGAGGAAATGCTTAAGTGTATAAATTAATTAACATTTCTGTAGCAATTGCGTCACGGACCGGCACCAGTCTCTGGTCCGGTGGTTGGGGACCACTGTTCTAAGACCCTTTCAGATGAAAAGGGAAAATCAGAATCATAAATTATTAATCAAACACTTCCTTCTGTCAATTGGCTTCAATCGTCCCCTGAGAGCAGGAATGTCAAAATCAAATACATCAGAGGGCCCCAAAAAAATATTTGCTACAAGCCGAGGGTCAGACTGGTTCAATGTTTATTAAAACATATTAAAATAATTGCACATAATCTATTGAACCAAGACCTAACACGGTGTACATTATTTTGATTAAATGAATAATCCAACATTTTGTATGGCTTTGCTACTAATTTCAAGTGAAAACAATTTTCAACTGGCTCACAGACAGAAACAAACTTCCTTCAAAGAAAAATCACATGTCCTATACATTAAATGAAGAGAGCAATATTTTCTTAAGGCTCCGTCAGTTATTTCAAGGGAGAACATTTTCAACTGGCAAACAAGTAAATTTCCTTCGAAAATGAAATGTGTTCCTTAATATCAAGATGAATGCATAAATAAAATTGCACGCATCATAAACTGCAAATGCAATATTGTGCTGCTCTACGATCCTACCAATTACTGCTTTCAAATAGTAAAATGAGAAAATAATAAACAAATAAATAAAATCATTTGTATTCTTTCTCATTGCTCTTTTCCCTGAGTCCATTAACTGAAAAATAAATGTAAATAGATAAAATACAACAATTTATGTCACAGAGACAAACCACTACTTCCTTTAAAGAAAAATCACGTCTTGTAGAAACAACTGTAAAAATGTAGCTGAATTAAAAAAGAAAAATATGTTAATGCTCTGTGATGCTCACTTGTCTGTGACTGAGCCTGATACTTGATGGTGTCTCATCTTTTGTACAAGTTCATCAATGTTCGGTGTCCAGCTCTGAGCTGAGGGTGTCCTCAGGATTGAGCCAAGATGCTTATCAGTAAGACGGCTCCTGCGTGATGTTTTCATCAAAGTCAACATTTGTTCACACCGGTATGTGCTGCCAAACATAGCAGAGCGTGTGAGCAGTTTGGATGCGCAGTTTAGGGATTGTGTCAGGGATGAAACGTGCAAACTCAGCAGCACCCACTCTCCAATAGTTTTCCCTCATTGCACCTCGAGCTCAATCAACTCCATTTGGAGGCTATGGTGGTGCGCTTTCCGCGTCAACTCCAAAAGGATTGGCAAGCAGTTCAAACCTGCTTTTTTGACCTTCAAAGTCAGCAAATCGGAAGCAAATGGGCGTCGGAAGTCGGTGGCAAGTATGTTGTGTTGCGTTAATCAGCAAACTGCACACTGGGGAACACAGCGGTAGAGACCTTTCCTTTCATGGTCTGGCAGCTGGGAAAGTGGCTCAAGTTTTCTTTCCATATCTGCGTCTCCCACAGACTCATAGCTTTGTTTTAAACGCCTTCACTGTACTGTTCATATCAGAGATGGCACGCTGCAGGTTCAACACATTCAGATGGCTCGTGATAAGCCACAGAAATGCCATTTCACACATACATTAAATGTTTCATCTCGTAGCTGTGTTGTGTCTTTCCCTTTGCTTTCCATGAACAGACAGATCTCCTCATACAGCTCGAAACATCTTTGCAACACCTTTCCCTGGCTTAGCCATCGCACATTTGTGTGACAGGGTAAGTCACCATCTTGCCCAGTCACCTGTATCTAACTCGTCCAGAAATGCCTTGAACTGGCAGTGATTTAAACCTCTGGCTCTAATGAATTTAAGTCCACGCATTATGATACTCATTACATGTTCCATTTGGCTTTGCAACAAAACGACTCCTTGTGTATTCCGGAGTGATAAGCTGTCAGCTCACCTGTGACGTTCTCGTCCCGCATCCTCTCACGTACTCTTGCCACCAATCCACTCCTGTGTCCACACATCGTGGGTGCTCCATCTGTTGTCAATCCCACAAGTTTTTTCCAGCATATTTACACATCTGGATACCTCTTCATACAGATCTTGTCCTGCCGTGTATAGGACGTAATGCCAAAAACTCTTCTGTTATGCTCAGGCTGGTGTGTAACCTGACGCTCCCCAGATCCTTGTCGTTCGCTGAGCTCCATTGATCTGGGAGTTCTCAATAGGACATGTATTTCAGAAGGCGGGGCCCTTGTGAAAAAAAAACTTTGTATGTGATTGGATAAACCATTTGTCCGTTATCTTGAATGACTTGCTACTTCAACCACTCACATCGAAATCGACCCGTGACGCTGATGAGAGCAGCGCTCGGTAATCCAAACCCAGTTGAAAGAAGAGCCAAAACATCCTTGCCACCAATAAATGCCTTCAAGACCGCTCTCTGTTCCTCTTTTAAATAATTAGTATTCGATCGATTTCGGAAAATAGTTGCGATAACAGAATCAATGTCAGCACACGACTCCGCGCTGCGTACCGCCATTGTTTTTTGAATCCAAACAGTCCCTCCGTCACATCTATGAAATCCCGCCCGGCAATGCTGATTGGTTCATTGTTTTTTGCTCTCTGGAAGGAGTTTGCGAGCCCAAACCCTTGTGTGGAGTTCAGCGAACTACGAGGGTCTGGCGAGAGTCAGGTTAGCTGAAGTGTACTCCACAAACGAAAATTGACAACTGAGCACTGTTAGTTATGTCGATGCTTTCATCCACAGCAAGGGAATATGCAATGGAATATTTTCCCTTTTCCACAAGCTGTTCTTTTAAATTGGCAGAAAGCTGGTCTACACGTTCGTCAACGGTGTTTCTGCTCAGGCTTACATTTGCAAATGGCTGCCTTTTGTCTGGGTACACCGCGTCAAAAAACTTTAAGGCTACAGTTTTTGATAAACTCTCTCTCCGTAAATGGCAAGGCTGATTTTGCAATTTTTTGTGCCACAATAAAACTAGCCTTGACTGCATCCTCGCTTTGTGATGTGACTTTTGTGAACAAAGCATGCCGGGATTTAAGACCTTGCTTTAATTCTTCCACCTTCTGTAGCCTTTGTTCCATGTCCATATTCTTGTCTTTGTCTTTGTTTTCCTTGGACGTTTCATAGTGCCTTCTTAGATTATATTCTTTCATTACAGCCACACTTTCTCCACACAGAAGACACACAGGTTTGCCTTTTACCTCCGTGAACATGCACTCTGCTTCCCACCTGGCTTGAAACCCCCTGTTCTCACCGTCCACCATCCATTTAGCCTTTATTGGGGAGGAGAGTTGCTGAAAGTTGACATCTGCCCTGAATGCTGATGAATCATGAAGCCGTGGGGAATGGCGGATTGGTGCGTGCAAAACAGCAGCAGTGGCCTGCTGGCCGGTTCTAATACTAATCAAATATCATCCCGGAGCCCATAGATAATTCAGATCCGCGGGCATTGATTTTGACACCTACGCCCTAGAGCAGGGGTCGGGAACCTTTTTGGCAAAGAGAGAGCCATGAAAGCCAAATATTTGAAAATGTATTTCCGTGAGAGCCATATAATATTTTTTTAACACTGAATACAACTAAATGCGTGCATTTTTAAGTAAGACCAACATGTTCAGAGTATAATATGTATCTTATTCTTTTTAATAACATTGTTATTCTGAAGCTAACCAATAATAAATGAAATACTTCTTACCATTAATGCGACATCTTGGACATGTGCAATAGAAAAGGGATGGATGGATTGAAATCTGCTGTCCAGGGCTCGAGAAATCTGTAGAGACTCCTCCCTACCGCCACCAATGACTGTTCTCACAGCTGGACTCTAGAAAGAGGTTTCTCCGTAGCAGAACCTCCAAGTTCTGTAACAGCTTCTTCCCTCAGGACATAAGACTCTTGAACGCATCATAATAAGTCCCTCAATTCCCCCCAAAACGGAATAACTTGCTGGAATATAAAGACAATACAACATGCATCCATAAACGTTGATGCGTATACAAAAGTGCAATATATTTATCTGTACAGTAATCTATTTATTTACCGTATTTCCTTGAATAACCACCGGGGCGCTAATTAATTTAAAACTCTTCTCACTCCTGCGCTTATTCAAGGCATGTGGTAAAAGTAAGCAGGCGCTAATCATTTTTAATCCTCTTCTCACCCCTGCGCTTACCAATGGCATGCAGTAAAAAAATTGAGTGTAATATAAAAAAAAAAAAAAATACAAAAAAATTATTCTGTGGCCGCGGCCCGGTGGTTGGGGACCACTGCTCCAGAACATGTCATCACACCCACCTTTACACCATGCTGTCTGCGTGCCAGTCAGACGCATGCATATCGCTGCTTCTCTTACGAGATTGCAATGCATACTTGGTCAACAGCCCTACCTTCTACACTGATGGTTGTGATATAAACAACTTTAACACTCTTACTAATATGTGCCACACTCTGTGAACCCACACCAAACACATTTCTGGAGAACATTGGCTCTGTAACACATTATAAACGCGATATAAGAATTACCCAGAATTCCAATACATCCATGACTCTTGGCTATATTATACACGCACCCCCAACCCCGCCCACCTCAACCGGCTCACGGAGAGGGGGTGGGTTGCGGGGTTTGGTGCTAGCGGGGTGAATAGTACAGCCAAGAGTCATGGATGCATTGGAATTCTGGGTAATTCTTATGTTGCGTTTATTATGTGAGCCAATGTTCTTCAGAAATGTGTTTGGTGTGGGTTCTGAGAGTGTGGCGCATATTAGTAAGAGTGTTAAAGACAAGTTGTTTTATATCACAACCATCAGTGTGATCTGTGTGGCTGTGGAACAAGACCCCTGGTTTACACATGGTAAAAGCAAAAATAAACTCCTCTGCCATTTTGGAAATGATGACACGACTTTGACCAGGCGGTAAAAGTAAGCATGCGCTAATAAATTTGGGGATGCGCATATTACATGGCCAGCGGCTATTTTAGGAAATACGGTATATCTGCACCTTATTGCTCTATTATCCAGCTCTACAAAGAGCTAAAGAAACAAAATGGTTTTCTTATCTGTACTGTAAAGTTCAAATTTGAATGACATTAAAAGGAAATCTAGGTGTGAGTCTAAGTCTAGATGCAAATTAATGTTTTATATTGTCAACGTTATTTTTAACACTGTGATTACCAGTGGAATTTTTAATTACTTATCGTGTTAAGCAATGTCAGCTAAAATTTATCTGAAAGCCAGATGCAGTCATCACAAGAGCCACATCTGGCTCGAGAGCCATAGGTTCCTCACCCCTGTCCTAGATGTTGTGGCTTTAAAGGAAGTTGAACTGTTAATAGGTTTTTGGAGCTGAATTGTATTTCTACTTGTTAAATTTGAAACAATCCATACTTGTTTGCTTGAAAATTATCTTCCACTTGTTGGCACTGCTGTACTCAACATGATCAATGGGTCTTTGTTACCAACCAATATACCACAGTCATTTAACCTGACATAATCGAGCCTCTTAAACAAGCTCATCTTTTGAAATTTTATGTTTCCTTTTTCTTTAAATGCTTTTGTTTAATCAAAAGTAATGGTGGAATTAAACGAGCAGGATTGGTGTTCCAGCAGGCACAACAGGCCTGATCTATTAGAATCCAAATAACAAGTGGAAAATACTATTTGCAAAGTAGGTGATCCACTAAGGCCGCGTTTACAATTGATAACAACAGCAAAAGTGGTGCAGACTGTCCTGTTTAAATGAGATTTGTGTGTGTATCTTACGGGTCCCAACTGACTAGGATGCTGGTAAAAAATATTATGTGGAGTTGTTGGACTTATGTTCTTCTTTCCCTGAAAATACAAGAATGACTCACAGAGGCCGTCCTTTCTTCTCCAGACATCCGTCTCCTTATTCCATAATAATACAAATTAATGAATTTTCCCTGGTTCACATGTCTGTCTTAATCTCAAACGGCTGGCTGTCTAATAAAACGGAAAGTATGGTATGTATGTATCGTTTCTCTCCACTAGCATTCACATTCAAACACACATGTACCTCTATTCACACTGTATAAAGTTCGAATGCCTGTTTTCAGCTTATTTGCAGGATTTTCTAAAGCTGTCTCACGTAGTGCAAATAAGTACAGTGTTACAGTTCCTGTGTACTATAGGTGAAATGACAACATAAAAATAATTTTGCTTTAAACAACAATATTACTAATCATTCAAAGACTGTTTCTCTCATTGTAAATAAATAAATGGGTTGTACTTGTATTGCGCTTTTCTACCTTCAAGGTACTCAAAGCGCTTTGACATTACTTCCACATTTACCCATTCACACACACATTCACACACTGATGGAGGGAGCTGACATGCAAGGCGCTAACCACCACTCATCAGGAACAAGGGTGAAGTGTCTTGCTCAGGACACAACAGACGTGACAAGGTTGGTACTAGGTGGGGATTGAACCAGGGACCCTCGGGTTGCGCACGGCCACTCTTCCACTGCGCCACATAGTAGACATTAAAGACAGCACCTGGAAAATTTACAGTTAAACAAACCTAACTACTACAAACAATCAGTGCTACAAAAAAATGTGTTTGTGCTGTCACGGTTTTTAAGTCCTTAACATTTCATGGTTTTTATGTTAACGTGTAATTAACATGTTTTTAACGTGTTTTTAATCACATCTTCCTCCACCCGAACTACGTCAACATTTAACTCAGCTTAAAAACCACAATATAATATTAGACCAAAAATGTTTGAAGCACAAACGATTGGGACACGTTTGCAGAGATTTACACAAAGGTGGGGGGCTGGTTATGAATAGTAACATGTTAAGATGCTCTCTGGGTGGCACAGGTGTTGTGATGGTGCGTTTGGCTGAAATGATCAAGATCGGTTTAATCCGGACCGTAACATGCAAGATCAGTTTTGTGAATATAAAAAATTAGCTGCATTTTTTAATTAAAGAAACTGCTGTTCTAAATGTGTTCACTGGATGTCGCAACAGCAATTCAATTGAAACCCACGTCACACATGACTTTGTTTAAAGATGACATGTCCGCTGAATTTTAGCACCCTCTGGATTGGCTGCCGCTACTCCAATCAACGCAGGCGCAAGCAATCAGCTGCTCCCGTTGTGTCCCGCAGCAGATGGCGGCAGTATCGACGCAGTACCTTCTTTCATTGTAAATTATCCACTCACTGGATACAATAACAAAGATGCAAAGACTTAAGTCGATTTGACCATAATCTTTGTAGTTAGAGCACAATGCTGCATTGAACGCACTATGCACATGCCCTGAACTCCATTGTAAAAATATGTTTCTACATTTCTTGTTTGTTCCATTTTATTTCATACATAACACTACTATGTTCACATTGGTTAAGTTTGTAGTTGTGTTATTTTCATTTCGGCTATAGTGTCATTTTTGATCACTGTTTTGTTTGTATTATAATTGTAAAAAATTAATGATGATAAATTAAAGTGTTTTGGCAGTATGTGGATTTCACCAATTCAGGGGTTTTAAGAAACACTTATTTGTTTTCCAAATATTTTTAATGAACTGCCAAGATAAGAATTCAAAACAGGAAGTGCTTAAAGTCTAAGTTCATTGTGTTCTTTGTGGTGTTTTTGAAACTGAACCATTTTTTCCCCCTCAGAATTTTCAACTAATTTGAAGTGTTTTGTCAAAAGGACAATTTGTATCGTACTTTCCGGACTATAAGGCACACTTAAAATCTTTTTTTTCCCCCTTAAAACTCGACAATGCACCTTTTAACCTGGTGCGCTTAATGTACAGAATAATTCTGGTTTTGCTTACTGACCTCGAAGCAATTTTATTTGGTACATGGTGTAATGATAAGTGTGACCAGTAGATGGCAGTCAAACTGACATGACTCAAGTAAACAACACCAACATTTTATATGTTCCATTGAAAATATAGAATATTACTCAGGGCGCTCAAAAATACATCAAAATGTTTTAGTACAACTTTCGTAAGCTATGAAACCGCACCGCTTGATGTGCTTCAACATACAAGCATTATTATGGTGTGTGTATAAGGTAAGACATAATATCTGGCATTTTGTTAGGTAATGTTATGAAAAAGCAACTTTTCTTACCTTCTGGTACCGGCTAATCAGTATTTGGGATCTGCATGAATCCTGAAAAATTGCGTGTGTCCGCCTTTGTAGCCTAAAACGACACCGTAGTCAATACGCTTCTTCTTTTTCTCGATCTTCTTGTTATGTGACATTCATCCTCCGCTGTTGCCATTTCTAATATAAAGTAGTGTAAAGTTATTTCTTATATCTATCAATAAACCTGCCATGAAAGCGCTAAAACATACCGCTTTAGTGAATTTACATTATCAGGAACTTTAGTTATTAGAGAGTTCTGGTCAGACAGTTTTTCACAAGACACATTTCTGGCCTTCTTGTTGTTTCCAGATAAAGAGATGCTGCGCCGTTATTGATTTAAGTAATGTCTGAATGTCATTAAAACAGTTAGCTCCATCTTTTGACACTTCTCCCACTCCTGTCCTTGCACGCTACACCGCTACAACAAAGATGACAGGGAGAAGACACTGCCGAAGGTGAGCCACGTAAATAGACCGCCCACAAAACGACCCATCCAGAAGCGACTGTCAGAAAGTGTCTTAAAGATGATCTGTAAAACCTAATCTATGCAACATTTTGACCAAATAACCACCATTACATGTTATGTAGAACACAAGTAAGTGTTTTACATTAAGAAGAAAGAAAAAAAATTGACACCTTTAATGCGCCCTATAATCCAGTGCGCCTAATATATGAATAAAAGATCCATAATAGACCATCGGCAGTGCGCCTTATAATCCGGTGCGCCCTCTGGTCCAGAATATGCGGTTAATATGTACATTTCAGAATGTGCTGGTTCAATTTCTGGCCAAAGTAACACAAAGTAAACCATTGGAAGTTGTCTTTATTTTAATGTTTAATGCCATGATTTTACCAGTCCAATTTACCTGGGAATATATTTCCTGTCACGATCCGCCTCCCGGATCGGACATAGTTTTGTTCTTGAGTCCTTTTGTGTGTTTTCTAAGTATTTTTGGACTCTTCCGTTCCCTGAGTTGTGTGTGCATTTCCTTGTTTGTATTTGTCACCATGGCGACTTCATTTGCTCCACCTGCTCTGACTTTCTGGCGCACACCTGTTATTGATTATTGTTTGAGTATTTAAGCCTGCCTGCTACCTGTGTTCGTCCTGGATGTTTTCTTTGCTCGACGCAACGGTCACGTTTGTTATTCTGCCTTTGTATTTACCTTGGTAAGTCATGTCTTAGCTTCGCGTGCGCTCTGCACGTCGATACTCTTGGACTTTGAACTTGATGCTTGCTAACCATTAGCATTTAGCCTCCCGTGCGTAGGCACGCCGTTTCTTTGCCGTTTGTCAGTGTTCTTTTGTCATTTTTATATTAAAACAAGCTCCTACCTGCAATCCTGCCTTGTCCGAGTCCTGCAGCATTTTGGGGTGGCAACTTGCGCATTCTTACTGTGTTCCAAACGTAACAGAAACATCCAGCATCTCGTCACCTAGGGACTTCTTGGAGCCTTCGCCTCACCTATCCGCGATGACTCCATCTCCGGGCAAAGGCTCGCCAGCTACAGCCCAGAACTCTTCCCTGAGGGTTGGTAGTCTGTTTCTTTCTCCTGTTACTATACACTCTTCTGACAGCGCTGTTAGGCCGGAGCAAACCTCCGACCCTCCTGTCAATCACGGTGATGTCATTCCGCTAACTCCCCCATGACATCATCGAGGATTTTTTTTTTAGATATCTCGTCACAACCATTTTTTGATGATAGCAGTAATGAGGAATTTTTCGATACTGAATTTCCTCACTTATCCCCTAAAGACTTGTACTTTATTAAGAGACTCTACAAAGACAATATTGTTAATTACAAACCTAGTCTGTACCAGTCACCTCCCCGTGTTAACAACGCCCCGACCACTCGGGATGACATCACACCCCAGGAATTTGTTTTAGACGCGGTTAATTCCCCTTCCAAGCCACCCACACAATTTTTTGGTCCGGACGCTAACCCATTTGATATTTTTTTTTTCTAAATTTAAACATCTTCAGCGTATGTTTTCCAAGTTCCCCCCTCCAGTAACTTTTCCTCCCACCCAGTCTACCCCCCTCCTGACCTCCCACCTTCCACCCTTAAAGGCCTACTGAAACCCACTACTACCCACCACGCAGTCTGACAGTTTATATATCAATGATGTAATATTAACATTGCAACACATGCCAATACGGCCTTTTTAGTTTACTAAATTGCAATTTTAAATTTCCCGGGAGTTTCGTTTTGAAAACGTTGTGTAATGATGACGTGTACGCAAGACGTCACGGGTTTTTAGGAAGTATGAGCGCTGCGCACACACACGGCTAAAAGTCGTCTGCTTTAACAGCATAATTACACAGTATTTCGGAGATCTGTGTTGCTGAATCTTTTGCAATTTGTTCAATTAATATTGGAGAAGTCAAAGCAGAAAGATGGAGTTGGGAAGCTTTAGCCTTTAGCCACACAAACACACGGTGATCCCGGAGGTGAAACTTTACTATGGATCAGAGCGTGGTCAAACGAACATGGATCCCAACTAGATGTCAACCAGCAGGTTTCGGTGAGGAAAATTGTGGTTAAAAAGTCGCTTCTTACCGGAGATCAGCTGAGCTTGTGCCGTCCATAGCTGCCGTCGACTCCCCTGAGACATTGGCGTCAAGACACCTGTGGACACACCCCTCCAACTATCAGGTAATATTAAACTCACTAAAACACTAGCAACACAATAGAAAGATAAGGGATTTCCCAGAATTATCCTACTAGATGTGTCTAAAAATATCAAAATCTGTCCCAATGCAATCGCGTTTTTTTTTTCACTTGTTTTTTTTTTTTTTTTTTCTAGTTTGTCGCTATCAATATCCTCAAACACGTATCTTTCATCCTCGCTCAAATTAATGGGGAAATTGTCGTTTTCCCTATCCGAATAGCACTTTTTGTTGGAGGCACCCATTAAAAACAATATGAATATGTGAGGAGCCCCCACACTTGTGACGTCATTGTCCGCGACTTCCGGTGGAGGCAACTAAAGTTGCAAACTTTATCGTGGATGTTCTCTACCAAATCCTTTCAGCAAATATATGGCAATATCGCGAAATGATCAAGTATGACACATAGAATGGACCTGCTATCCCCATTTAAATAAGAAAATCTCATTTCAGTTGGCCTTTAAGGTCAGTGTCTGGCCACGGGGACCGCGTCTGGGATCCGCGTCTTGAGTGGGGGGCTAGTGTTAGTAGCTGGGCTGCGGAGGTAGCACAGCTGAAACCACTAAACCGCAGCGTCCTGCTAGACCTCCTCCACCAGTGTTCCCCCCTGTTAAACCGCAACCTCCAATTAGAGCTCCTCCACCGTTGTTCCTCCCTGTTAAGCCACAACAACCTACTAGACCTCCTCCACCGGTGTTTCGTTCTGTTAAGCCGCAACCCCTAGCTAGACCTCCTCCACCGGTGTTCCGTTCGGTTAAGCCACAACCCCCAACTAGACCTCCTCTACCGGTGTCCAGCCCAACTCGTAGTCTTAGTCGAAGCCTTAGTCCTTGCTCAAGTTCTAGTCCTGGTCCGACCTGTAGACCGACTCCTGATCCGACTTGTAGACCGACTTGTTGACCGATGCGTAGTCAGAGTTCTGGTCCGAGTCCTGGTCCAAGTCCTTGTCCGAGTTCTGGTCCGAGGCCTGGTCCAAGTCCAAAAAGTATTAGTTCTAATCCCAGTCCTAGTTTTAGTGCTAGTCCAAGTCCTTGTCTCTTTTCTTGTCCAAGTCGTAGTCGTAGTCGTAGCTATATTCCCAGTTCAAGTCGTAGTCGTAGTTCTTGGCGTAGTCTGTGTCGTAGTCGGAGTCTCAGTTTGACTCCTAGTCCTAGTCCTTGGCCAAGTCCTTTCCCAAGTCCTAATTTGACTCCTAGTCCTAGTCCTTGCCCAAGTCTTTGCCCAAGTCCTAGTTTGACTTCTAGTCTTAGTCCTTGCCCAAGTCCTAGTCTGACTCCTAGTCACAGTCGTAGTCCCAGTTATAGTCGTTATCCCAGTCCAAGCCCTCATCGTAGTCACAACCCAAGTCATAGTCATAATTGTAGTCGTAGTCCCGGTCTGGATCACACTCCAGTACCTACTCCTCTACCGGCATCAGCACCTGCTCCTCTGCCGGCATCAGCACCTGCGTCTCTAACATCATCAGCACCTGCTACTCTGCCAGCATCAGCACCTGCTCCTGGACGGCATCAGCACCTGCTCCTGGACGGCATCAGCACCTGGTTCTCGACCGGCATCAGCACCTGCATCAGTGCCTGCTTCGGCTGCAGCCCCCGCATCTTCGTCTGCTGCTCCCATGCCCGCTCCGACTCATCCACCTCCACGGGTGTGGCTGTACCCTGGGCGTCCACCTCACGGGACGCATCCACCTCTACGTCGGCCACAGGTGTGGCCGTACCCTGGGCGTCCTCCTCGAAGGACACATTCTCTTCATCATCGGCCACGGATGTGGCCTCTACGAGATCAGCCGCCAAGATTTCTGCGGCAGCGGCGTTCCACCCACCGCCACCATCTGTCGTGTCCTCAGTGGATTCGGGGACACAGGACATGGCGACCCTCCACCATGTCCTCCCTCCGCCCTTCACTTTTGGACTGTCTCGTTGTGGGGGGGTTCTCTGTATTATTTGAATTTTGGGACATCTGGGATCTGTCCCTTAAAGGGGGGTAATGTCACGATCCGCCTCCCGGATCGGACATAGTTTTGTTCTTGAGTCCTTTTGTGTGTTTTCTAATTATTTTTGGTCTCTTCCGTTTCCTGAGTTGTGTGTGCACTTCCTTGTTTGTATTTGTCACCATAGCGACTTCATTTGCTCCTTCTGCTCTGACGTTCTGGCGCACACCTATTTTTGATTATTGTTTGAGTATTTAAGCCTGCCTGCTACCTGTGTTCGTCGTGGATATTTTGTTTGCTCCACGCAATGGTCACGTTTGTTATTATGCCTTTGTATTTACCTTGCTAAGTCATGTCTTGGCTTCGCGTGCGCTCTGCACGTCAATACTCTCCGACTTTGAACTCGATGCTTGCTAACCATTACCATTTAGCCTACCGTGCGTAGGCACACCGTTTCTTTGCCTTTTGGCAGTGTTCTTTTGTCATTTTTACATTAAAACAAGCTCCTACCTGCAATCCTGGCTTTTCCTAGTCCTGCACCATCTTGGGGTGGCAACTCGCGCATTCATAATGCGTTCCAAACTTAAAATGTCCTCCATAAAATGAGTTTGACACTACTGATCTAGATGCAGAAAAATGCATATTGCATTTTATTAACTATTGATGCAACTTGTCCAGGTTGTACATGGGATGGATGGATGGATAATACATATTTTATACGGGGAAAAAAAAAAAAAAAAAAAACGCCAATAAAAAGAGAAACAAGCCAAACAAATCAAATTGTTTTAATCAGCCCCTTAATTTATCCGGCAGCTATACAATTACCAAATTATATTTCTGAATAAGTGTTGCTAGAATTTTTTTTTAGATAAAATATATATTTACATAAGTCCTATTCAAAAATAGAATAACTCCATTTAAAGACAAAATGCCAGCAGACTCCAAAATTAATCAAATACATTTGTTTTGGTGTCTGCTGGCTGTAAATAAGTCTCTGAAGTCATCCAGCAGGTATACAATGGAATAGCTTAATAAATATGTCTAATATTTTTATCTCTGTAATACAAATATGTTGACACGCACATGGATGGAGTATTATCTTTCCATTGTCCGTCTTTGCAGCGTGATCGCCTCATTTCCCATTGACATTTGAGCGAAAGTGTGTAGGCTATCTGTGTTGGCCCTGTGATGAGGTGGCTACTTGTCCATGGTGTACAAGGGACAAGCGGTTGAAAATGGATGGATGAATGGGTGTACGTTTACGTGAACATTCCAGACGCACAAAATATAGCACAACAGTGGACGCAGAACAGTTTTGGTCTTGATGAATGACATTGCAAACACTAAATTAAAAATATTTGCCTCTTCTCCTCCCAGTATTATGGGTGGTCTGATAATCAACATACATCCTGCAAATTCATGAAGACAGACACACTAAATGGACTGTAATGTTTATATTGCTCATTTGAGAGACAAAGTCCTATGCGCACCAGCTTAGTAGATCAGGTTTGCAAATGTTTTATTACATGCAATCCTTTCATCGATCAGGCCGTACGTGTCTCAGAGAGAACGGAAAGGGAGATCAGACAACTGTGTGGATAAACTAAGTGAACCGTAAAGGAGAAACAAGAAGGAGGAAAAAAAGATTATGAGGCAGAAAAAGGTTAATGGTACCATGGATGAGCTCGGTTGATCCTCATAATCCTCCCTGTGCTGTTTAAAACTGAAACACATCGCAGTGACAAGGCTATTTCTCTGGTCTGACCCTACAAAGACTACACTGAGAGCATCTATGTTTCAAACCCTTTGTCATCTTCATGCCTTGTCCTGAATGTAACCTTGCAAAATACAGAGGTACCCTGAATCCTTTTTTATGGCTTACACAAAGACACAAATCTGGACTGTTTTCAAATAGATTGATTACAAAGTCATCTTCTTCTAAAGACTCCGAGTCTTAAGGTCAACAAAGGCTTTTAAAATGTATACCGAGATGAGGGTTTTTTTTATATTGTGGGCCTACTTCCTCCCCACTAACCAAATCAAAAATGTATGAAGTATTGATACAAAATATACATGTTAAATCTAACATTTCCTCAGTCTTCAATGTGTGTTGTATATGTACATTACATATTTATGAATGTTTCATTACATATTTATAAATGTTTCAGCCGACATTCATGTCTCTTGTTTATGTTAAATATCATCTCCTCTAAATTTGACCGTTAATCAGTCATTCATCCATGTTTACCACTTTTCTGTCCCGGCCCGGGCGCATGCTAATGTGCACTCATCAGTGCGCTCTGATGACTGCACCTCCAAAAGCGCACTTCCAGGAGCACGCCAGGCGCGTGTCAGTCTTACTGCAACAAGCGTCTGCAATCAATCACCAGCAATAGGCGCACCTGTGGCTGATCAGAGGACCGCCTTAATAAGCATGCACAACCTGCTATCCCGTGCCAGAACATAGTTACCTGTCCTGTACAGTAAGCTGAAATTCTCCACGCCAGGCGCATACTCTCTCTCTGTGTTTCTCCCTCTTCGTGTTTGATTGGTCCAGTGTTCTCCTTGTCGTGTCTTGCAGCAAACCTTCGTTCCCGCGTGACGAGATCTGCGTCTTGTTTTTCCCTGTGTTCCCCTCCGGTTCTCTGGCTGCCTCTTGGATCTCAACCTCCCACCTGGACAAAAACCTTTTGACGCCTTTCTATCACCCCCTACTTCCTGCCTGTTTCTCGGATCTGCGAGCCTGTCCTGCCCCTTTTGGACTTGCCTCTCACTCAACACTCCGGTAACACTTAACAGCCTGATCCCCACACATAGTCGCACACCATACACATAGTTTGAATTTATTACACACTTCATGTTATTAATTATATATATTGTTTATATGTATAAATAAATATAATTATATCTCTCCCACGGCGTGACGCAGTGGAAGAGTGGCCATGCGCAACCCGGGGTTCAATTGTGTCCTAGAGCAAGACACTTCACCCTTGCTCCTGATGGGTGGCGGTTAGCGCCTTGCATGGCAGCTCCCTCCATCAGTGTGTGAATGTGTGTGTGAATGGGTAAATGTAGACGTAGTGTCAAAGCGCTTTGAGTGCCTTGAAGGTAGAAAAGCGCTATACAAGTACATCCCATTTATCATTTATAAATACTACGCCCCTGTTGTCTGTGTCGTCTTCTCCCCCTGTGCACACAACATAATCCTGGTGAAGAAAAAAGGGATATTTACAACAACTGACAAAGTCTGATCTATTTAAAGTGTCCGTGTATTGAAACACGTATATTTTATATCTTTGTTAAATGGGACAATGCACATTAATGAACATTAAAACATGTTAATGTGCCAGATCGGAGGCAAATGCTAATTTCCATCTGCAGTCTGCATCTGCAAGTTGATAGTACATACAATAAAGTTTGTGGAAAAAAAATACATGCACATAAAAGTTCAACAGCACCAACATCAGACATCATAAACAGTACAATAAAATACACAGACTTAGATATGACAATACATTGAAGACCCATTGTCAAGTAGGTTGCTGCATAGCCTCGTCTTAGGACAAATCAGGAATAAAGGGACCATTGTTGATAAAGTGCATAAGGCAGACGGAAAAGTGCTGAAGTGCAAGTGTGCTAATTTGTTGCATTGATTAAGTGTGATTAAGAAAGAAACTACACATCACTCTTAGCCAATTAGTAAATGTGTGGATATTATTGCACATAACCCTATATCCACATAGTTATCATTAACAGATGTGTTTATGCTACGGTTGTACGTTATACCAGTACGCATACAGTAGTGCGGTACCAATTAATTCAAAACGTTGCTATACTGCCATTGAAAATTTGTGGTACTGTTTTTCATCCACATGCTGCCGTGTGGCGGCGACAGAGGAGCATGTTGAGTGTCAGCGCTCACACACTCAACATAGTGTACAAGGATAAACGGTGAGTAGAGGGAAAAAGGCAAATCTACTGGTTAATAAAGAGGGTGCGTGAAGCGCAATATGAAGGTGTTTGGGCTTTAAAACTATTGATAACAATGATGCAAGTGCTGCTTTAAAACATGCCTCGCCTAAGGTGGCTTGATTACAGTATTACAATCTTTGTTTCAAAATCAGCTAAACAATTAAATTACAAGCAGTCAGATTGACAGGTAATATAGTTAACTAGCTGCCCTGCTGTGCACATACTCTCACACAGCTGTCTGGTTTAAAAGCCTACTGAAATTAGATGTTCTTATTCAAATGGGGATAGCAGGTCCATTCTATGTGTCATACTTGATCATTTCACGATATTGCCATATTTTTGCTGAAAAGATTTAGTAGAGAACATCCACGATAAAGTTTGCAACTGTCGGTGCTAAGAGAAATGCCCTGCCTCTACCGGAAGTCGCAGACGATGACGTCATATGATGATGGCTCCTCACATATTTGCATTGATTTTAATGGGAGCCCGCAACAAACAGTGCTATTCGGACCGAGAAAACGACAATTCCCCCATTGATTTGAGCGAGGATGAAAGATTTGTGTTTGAGGATATTGATAGCGACGGACTAGAAAAAAAAAAAAAAAAAACGAGAAAAAAAAAAACGCCAATGCATTGGGAAGGATTCCGATGTTTTTAAACACATTTACTAGGATAATTCTGCGAAATTCCTTATCTTGTTGCTAGTGTTTTAGTGAGTTTAATATTACCTGATAGTCGGAGAAGTGTGTCCACGGCCGTGTGTTGACGCGCAGTGTCTCTGAGGGAAGTCACGTAGCTGCAGCAGGACGGAAGCTCCGCTGATATCCGGTAAGAAGCGACTTTTTAACCACCATTTTCTCACCGAAACCTGCTGGTTGACATTTGGTCTGGATTCATGTCTGCTTGACCGCGCTGTGATCCATAATAAATTTTCACCTCTGGGAATTTTAAACAAGTAATCACCTTGTGTTTGTGTGGCTAAAGGCTAAAGCTTCCCAACTCCATTTTTCTACTGTGACTTCTCCAATATTAATTGAACAAATTGCAAAAGATTCAGCAATACAGATCTCCAAAATACTGTGTAATTAAGCCGTTAAAGCAGACAACTTTTAGCTGAGTGTGTGCGTAGTGCTCATACTTCCTGAAACCCTGTGATGTCTTGCGTACACGTCATCATTACACGACGTTTCGAAGACGAAACTCCCGGGAAATTTAAAATTGTAATTTAGTAAACTAAAAAGGCCGTATTTGCATGTGTTGCAATGTTAATATTTCATCATTGATATATAAACTATCAGACTGCGTGGTCGGTAGTAGTGGGTTTCAGTAGGCCTTTAATGCCAAATATTATAAAAGTGGAAGAGTCCAAACAACCCATGCATGTTAACGTAAACTAATGCAAGAAAAATGACTGAATTTTGGGACAAACTTCTACAATTTGTGTTTTATCTTTTACAATGTGTGTTTTACCTTCTACATGCATTTAGCTGCATTATTGTTTTTAGTATTTGCTAATGATTGTATTTTTCTTAAATCATAGACCAAGAGTAAAAAACGTAAATCTTAAAGCATAATGTCAATTAAGATTTCTATTCTCTTTTAACCTAATCCTAGATTATGACAGACTGTTTGTATTATATAAAATTGTAAATTGTTATTTTGAGTGCAACAAAAAAGCCCAATGTGTTTAATTATTAAAAAAATATGTTTTAATCTCCTAAAATTGTTCTTTTAGTGCAATAAAAAACATATGTTTAACGTATTGTGAGATTCTTTGTTAGAATAAAGCCATTGATGAATATTTTTTTGTGGTGCCCTTTATATTTCGAAATGTATCAAAATACATTTTGGTGTTGGGACAACCTTAGTTAACGTATAGATAATTGCACCGGAAAATCATACATGTATCTATGAAGTGCTGTGCAACATAAGAATACAAACCTTAAGTATGTATGCATAGAAGTATTGATGTTAGGAAAAATGGTAATAATTCTGATTTGTCTTCAGCTAAAAATTTGATCTACTAAGCTCACGAGCAGAGAATTGCGTCTCTTAAATGAGCAAAATAGAAACCACAATACATTTATCGTGTCTGTATTCTTGTAGAATACATGCTGATTATCAGAACACCCACAATACTCAGAGGAAGTGTTATGTATGCAGGAGGGAGTTGACGGCACAGAAACAAAGGGGTGATGTTGGTCTATGTATGTATGTATATATATATATATATATATATATATATATATATATATATATATATATATATATATATATATATATATATAAAATCAACAATACTAAGAATATAAACTAAACAAGACAATGGACTGTGACTAATCCAAAAGGTGCATGAGTGAGTGTGTGACTATGTGTCAGGACTTGGACTATGGGATAATTTGTTTTTCCAACGCAAAGGGAAATTGGCACGAGCACGACGTGAAGGTGAGTAATTTTTTTTTTTTTTACACTAATAAACTACAAAAAGGCAAACAAAGGGTGCTCACAAGGAGGTGCAAACACTTGGCTACTGAAAACAAAACTAATACAATGGCATGACTATAGACAAAAACAAAACTAAACAACTGGGACATAACTAAACCAAAAACTTACTTGACATGAGCAGGAGGGAATAAACCGCATGGCTTGGTATGAATCGGGTTGAGGGATATGTTAAGTTGCCAGGCTGAACACTTGGCAACTACAGGTTTAAATAATACTAGTGACAATTACAAGCAGGTGTGAGAACTGAGGACAGGGGGCGTGACATGAGGGCAAGGTGAAAATCAATGAGTTGCTATGGTGATAAAACAAAAAAGGAAGTGCAAACATAGGAACCGATTGTCCAAAAAACAAAAACAAACATGACAAAAACCTAACATGATCCCATGGGCGTGACACTATGTGTGTAATTCATTGTTGTGTGTCACCGTGATGTGTTGGGCGAGAGGAGGGACAAATCAGGAAGAAGGTCCATGAGACAAGCGGTAGGTCCGTGGGGCTGAGAAAGGCGCCAAGAGTTCTGTGTGCAAAGCGGGGGTAGACTATCGAGGGATGCAGTCCAATGTCCAAAGGGGAAGTTGAGGCGTACAGCTCGATTATGGAAGACACAAGGGAGATCAGACAAGGGAACTCGGAAGACACAAAGAGCGATCAAGCACATGGGAGGGAAGCCAGACACGGGATGCATACTACGAACAGATGATTAAGTTCCAGCCAGGATCCTTGTGTCCACTGATCTTTATACTGCTCATCCTCATTAGTCCCAGATGTGCTGATTGCTGATCGGTGTGATCACGTAATGCAGCCAGCGCGAGCAGGAGCGTGTTTAGTGCTAATGGAGAAAAGTGGGTTCTAGCTGGTGCCGTGACAGGAAGAAATGCAAATATAATCATATAGCGCTCACAATGTGATTTATCAAGCTTGAAAATGTTTGCAGCTGCTGTTTTTTGTCAAAAAAAATGTATGTTTTTTGATGTACAGACATCGACTGTGTGCCCACACAAATGTATTACGTCAATGCAACACTTTAAACAGGTGCAAGAAAACACATTTTACGACACGTTTCAGTCATAACGCACCAGGTTGTAAGCTACATTGAACCCCGTCTTTAAAGGGGAATAGCACTGTAACTGTTGCGAATAATAATTATAATTTGTTTTATTTCTCTAAAAACAGAATAAGTTAAGTTCACAAAAGGGAATTTAAATCATAATGTATAAAACTTCATAAGAAGGCTTTATTTAAGTTACTATGGTTAAAAATGTAATTTCATGCCTTTTTGTTGGGTTTGTGGGCATGTGTTTGTTTTGAAGTGTCTCGATTGGTCTGTGTACGGATATAAGGAAGCTACTTCCGGGTATGAGTGAACATCTGTTTGATGCAATGAGAAGGGATAAAGAGAGCGACTGATGGTTGCAAGGACTAAAAAGTGTCACAAGGACTTTCAGCGTTTGGGCTACAAGAGCCAGAAGATCACAATTTCCTCCTAAAAGAAGCATGCAGGCCAACGAGGTATTTGTCATTTCTGTTTGTATTTTACTTTGGTAAAATGTTTGAGCCACATGCTGTGCATGTTATTTTTACGTTTGCAACGTGCTTTATTTTATTAACAGTTTTCATGGTGAATTGAAGGGAAAGGAAGCCTTCAATAAATCAGTCAAATAAAGCCATTGTGTCAGTGCTATGTGGAGGGAGTTACAGTGAAAACTCGTACTGTTCAACGACCGGTGGACAACGCTGAGACTGTCGGCAACATTAAAGAAGCTGGGCAGCGCTGTCTCTAAATTAATTAAAAAATGCATCCAAAAAACATCAACAATACTTCATTTACGTCCCGTAACCTGTTATGATAACCAAGCTGTAGGGACATTGTCATTGTAAGAGCGAATACTCAGGATTTAATTTTTTGGAGTAGTAACACATTACCTTGCGATGACCTGCTTTGGCCTGCTACGGCATTAGCAAAGGTAAAGCTTGCTTCTGTGTCAGCAGCTGCATTGCTTTTGGGTGTGTAATGCACAACACAATGTGATGGTACACAAATCTTACAGACTGAAAAAACCGAACAATCATATTACGGTATCTGTAAAGTATTAGCCCACATTTCATGTTTCGTTTTCACACAGCTTGCTCTACAGTGTACAGTTTTCCATTTGGTCCGTTTGATCAAGCTGGCCGGAGAGGTTTCCAGTTGATTTTGGGTATGTGGAAAAAAAGTTTCTATCACTGACGGGTTTGTTAGCACAAATTTCATCTTTCATTATAAAGCAGATTCATTGAGCGGTGTCCTCTTTGCCGGATACAAGAAACCTTTCCAACGTTAACAGTGTGCCACTCAGTGCAGCAGAAGCACTCAGATTCTGTTGACATGTTACCAAGTCATGTGGATCCCGACTCCCTTGGCTTCCGTCTACTCCAACGTTTGACCCTCTTCGGCTGTTCATCTTTCGTATATCTAGCTTCAAAAACATAGCATTGTGAATGCTCATTTGTCCAGAGAAAGCCATCATCATCGTCTTTTACAAAGTCTGCCATGATTAGTACACACGCGTTTGTTGCTGAAAGTAAGAATACACATTTGTTGACAGAAGTAGGAAATATGATACTATGGGCATGGAAATAAATGCGCCGAAGAATGAATCAATCAATCAATCAATGTTTATCTATATAGCCCCAAATCACAAATGTCTCAAAGGACTGCACAAATCATTACGACTACAACATCCTCGGAAGAACCCACAAAAGGGCAAGGAAAACTCACACCCAGTGGGCAGGGAGAATTCACATCCAGTGGGACGCCAGTGACAATGCTGACTATGAGAAACCTTGGAGAGGACCTCAGATGTGGGCAACCCCCCCCCCCCTCTAGGGGACCGAAAGCAATGGATGTCGAGCGGGTCTAACATGATACTGTGAAAGTTCAATCCATAGTGGCTCCAAGACAGCAGTGAGAGTCCCGTCCACAGGAAACCATCTCAAGCGGATCAGCAGCGTAGAGATGTCCCCAACCGATACAGGCGAACGGTCCATCCTGGGTCCCGACGAGCGGTCCATCCTGGGTCTCGACTCTGGACAGTCAGTACTTCATCCATGGTCATCGGACCGGACCCCCTCCACAAGGGAGGGGGGGACATAGGAGAAAGAAAAGAAGCGGCAGATCAACTGGTCTAAAAAGGAGGTCTATTTAAAGGCTAGAGTATACAGATGAGTTTTAAGATGAGACTTAAATGCTTCTACTGAGGTAGCATCTCGAACTGTTACCGGGAGGGCATTCCAGAGTACTGGAGCCCGAACGGAAAACGCTCTATAGCCCGCAGACTTTTTTTGAGCTCTAGGAATCACTAATAAGCCGGAGTCTTTCGAACGCAGATTTCTTGCCGGGACATACGGTACAATACAATCGGCAAGATAGGCTGGAGCTAGACCGTGTAGTATTTTATACGTAAGTAGTAAAACCTTAAAGTCACATCTTAAGTGCACAGGAAGCCAGTGCAGGTGAGCCAGTACAGGCGTAATATGATCAAACTTTCTTGTTCTTGTCAAAAGTCTAGCAGCCGCATTTTGTACCAACTGTAATCTTTTAATGCTAGACATGGGGAGACCCGAAAATAATACGTTACAGTAATCGAGACGAGACGTAACAAACGCATGGATAATGATCTCGGCGTCTTTAGTGGAAAAAATGGAGCGAATTTTAGCGATATTACGGAGATGAAAGAAGGCCGTTTTAGTAAGGCTTTTAATGTGTGACTCAAAGGAGAGAGTTGGGTCGAAGATAATACCCAGATTTTTTACAGAGTCACCTTGTTTTATTATTTGGTTGTCAAATGTTAAAGTTGTATTATTAAATAGAGGTCGGTGTCTAGCAGGACCGATAATCAGCATTTCCGTTTTTTGGCATTAAGTTGCAAAAAGTTAGCGGACATCCATTGTTTAATTTCATTAAGACACGCTTCCAACTGACTACAGTCCGGCGTGTTGGTCAGCTTTAGGGGCATGTAAAGTTGGGTGTCATCAGCATAACAGTGAAAGCTAATACCGTATTTGCGTATGACGTCACCTAGCGGCAGCATGTAGATGCTGAAGAGTACAGGGCCAAGGACCGAACCCTGGGGAACTCCACACGTTACCTTAACATAGTCCGAGGTCACACTGTTATAGGAGACGCACTGCATTCTATCAGTAAGATAAGAGTTAAACCATGACAGGGCTGAGTCTGACATACCAATTCGTATTTTGATACGCTCTAATAAAATATTATGATCGACGGTATCGAAAGCAGCGCTAAGATCGAGGAGCAGCAACATAGATGACGCATCAGAGTCCATCGTTAGCAATAGATCATTAGTCAATTTTGCGAGGGCTGTCTCAGTCGAGTGATTTGCCCTGAAACCGGATTGAAAGGTTTCACATAGATTGTTAAACGCTAAGTGCTCATTTAGTTGCTCTGCAACAATTTTTTCAAGGATTTTCGAAATAAAGGGAAGGTGAGACACCGGTCGGTAGTTTACCATGAGGTCAGGATCGAGGTTAGGTCTTTTAAGGAGAGGATGAATAACCGCTTTTTTGAATGCAACGGGAACAGTGCCCGAGGAAAGTGATAAGTTTATAATATTTAGCACTGATGGACCTAATAATACAAAAAGCTCCTTGATAAGAATGAAGTTCCGGTAATGCTAATAATGACCAAAGTACAGTAAAAATTTTACATATTACGTATTGTTATGAATATGTCTGTTAGTACATTATATACTGTATGTGCTTGCAGCGTGCATATATGATGTTGATGTGGGGGTTTTAAGTTGTTTTCGTTGACTTTGAAGGCAATAAGGAAACTCATTTGCCGCATTTTGCAAGCGTTTTTTTAATCTTTGGAATCCTACAACATAAAAGACGTGTGTTTTTGTCTCTCATAATGATTGACGATGATAGGCAAAATTCCCAAAACAGTGCAATTCTCCTTTAAAAGATGTCAACACTAACAAGTGTTTACACAAGCAAATACACAAAAGGCATACCTAACCTAATTTGGTAGCTGAGTAGACTGCCGGTTTACCTACCTAGCTTGCCTTGTGGGTTATAATAATCTGCCACATGACAGGCTTGGCACTTGCTCAATTGAACCCTTTTTTTTCTTTAAGTTTGTAACATAGTGCTCAAAGTAGAGATTGGGCAAGCCTTGGCAGGACAGGGCCCAGGCTGTACAGGGTCATCCTGCATACCTGGGTCAGGTGTGTATCGGGGCAAACCCATTCAGCATAGGCGCGTTATTTGACCTTGACGGTGTCCAGGTGGTCTGGATGGTTCGCTTCTACTTTTTTCCGGATGACACAATGTCGAATATTTCCAAAAACAATTTGAAATGTGGACTCGTCAGACCACAGAACACTTTTCCACTTTGCATCAGTCCATCTTAGATGATCTTAGGCCCAGAGAAGCTGTCGGTTTTTCTGGATGTTATTGAGCCCTTTGAGACACTAGTGATTTAGGGCTATATAAGTAAACATTGATTGATTGATTGATTGATAAATGGCTTTTGTTTTGCATAGTAGAGCTTTAACTTACACTTACAGATGTAGCGACAAAATGTATTTAGTGACAGTGGTTTTCTGAAGTGTTCCTGAGCCCATGTGGTGATATCCTTTAAAGATTGATGTCGGTTTTTGATACGGTGCCGTCTGAGGGATCAAAGGTCACGGTCCTTCAGTGTTGGTTTCCAGTAGAGTGATTTTTCCCGTTTCTCTGAACCTTTTGATGATGTTATGGACCGTAGATGTTGAAATCCCCAAATTTCTTGCAATTGCACTTTGAGAAACATTGTTCTCAAACTGTTTGACTATTTGCACACGCAGTTGTGGACAACGGGGTGTACCTCGCCCCATCCTTTCTTCTGAAAGACTGATTATTTTTTTGGGAAGCTGGTTTTATACCCAGTCATGGCACCCATCTGTTCCCAATTAGTCTACACACCTGTGGGATGTTTCAAATAAGTGTTTGATAAGCATTCCTCAACTTTATCAGTATTTATTGCCTTCTTTGTTGCCCAACTTTTTTGTCACATGTTGCTGGCAACACGTAATTTTTTTAATTTATTTTTTATTTTTTATTAATTCAACATAAAAAACACAAGATACACTTACAATTAGTGCACCAACCCCAAAAAAACTTCCCTTTTTCATCACCAAAACATTTTTAAAAAATAAATAAAATTAAATAAAAAAATAATAGTAATAAAACATTCTTCTGCGCCCCGGTACCAATCGAGCCGCGGCCCGGTACCGGTTGATGCGTGCTTGCCTCATGTCAACTATCAGCTCAAATATTAATTTCATTATAAAAAGGTCAAGTTGTTAAGGGTGCAACTGTACAAACCACAATATCAGTATTTGATGCTGATGTTTTGGTACTTATCAAGTGACATGCAATTTATATTAATCCTTTGTTTGCTGCTAACCTGCAGAGGAGTCAAAATATTTAAAAAATATTATTATTATGAAACTTCCAAAAGTATTACTTAATAGAAGCCACTCGAGAGCTCATTACATTTGATGAGATGAAGGTACTAAAAAGAGACTGAGGATTCTCATAGCTACTTCTAAAGCATGTTATCTGTTCTCTGTGAAGGAAATAGCACTTTTCCTTTAGCGGTGCTCCTCCATTACTTACCCCAGAGTTTTCATGCTTTTGCTTGACTCACTTATTCATTTTTTTCCTTGAACTTGAAAACTTTTTTTTAATTATGTGCCTGAGGCATTGGAGCTTGACACAGACGAAAGCAAGTCGTTTTCCCAAAATGATCTCTAATGAAAGGCAGAGAGTCAAATGAACTTTTGATATGAGCAACCATTCTGAAATTTTTTTTAATGACTGTTTAAAAGTGTGGACTAGTAAAAAGCAAGAGAAAGTCGTATTATATAATTGTTCGAAGAAATGTTCTTGAGTTGACAGAACGATTACTCCATACCGCTGCTGCCCACTGCTCCCCTCACCTTCCAGGGATGGAAGGGGATGGGTCAAATGCAGAGGACAAATTTCACGTGTGTGTGTGAAAATCATTGGTACTTTAACTTAATAACCCAAAAAATTAACTGATTGCGATCTCTTGTGTTGTGTCATTCTTCATCAATAGCCAATAGTTCAATATTAGGTCATTGATGGTGTAGTAGTTGCCAATGCAGCCATCTTCAGACCAGATCCCTCTCTTTGCGAATGTATCATTGATCCTCAATTGACAACATTCTGTGTTAGGATGTTTTGTTACCATGACCATGCTCCCATGAAATGTTAAAAACTTCATTTTGGTCCGTAAACTGAAGATTTGATAGAGAACCAGTTTCAGCATATGCGGTGTAACAATGCAGTAGCCGGCATTTGCAGAGAATAGCATTGTGGAGAGATGCAGCCGAGGGGCCGACAGCGGGCTGAGAGAGGCGCTCTGGACCAAGATGGAGGCCAGGAAGCGGGGCATGCGGCGGCGAGGCGAGGCGTGACGCACGCGGAGCGGCAGGAGGACGGCAATCGGAGTCAGGTGCGTGGGACACACACCTGCTCACAATCTGCGCATCTGCTCCTAGACTTTAAGAGAGGCGAAGGGGGCACGGTCGAGAGGGAGGGAGAGGAGGAAACCACGGCAGCCTGACCACGAGCCTGACAACCGAGATCACGCCAAAATGAGTCCCAGCCACAGACGCAGCAGGCGAGCACCGAAAGATGCAGCACGACCAGGAAGAGGAGCCGGCGCACTAGAAATGGGCGCGCCCTACTGGCCCGAAGAAAGGTTGTTTGAAACAATAAATGTGAATCAAACCTGCTACGGTGCGTCGTGTGTCCAGTGTCACCGCAACCCACACGAGGACTGCTGGGAGTCCGTCACAAGCATACTTTGCATTATTCCAATAATACTTGAGGGAAAATACTCTTCAGTTAAAAGCGCGGGAAAAAAAAGGAAAGTGAAGTGAAATTACACATTGTGAAACACTCAGTGGAGAAATCAACATTGGCTGCTCTTAGCCGCTCAAATACCGCTCCCATCATTAAGGATGATTGTACATGTAAAACAAATCTACCAAAATAAAATGGACAGTTAAAACTAAGCTGTGCAGTGGTTGTCTGCCGGGACGGACAAGCTTCACAGTGTCTTGGCTGAATGAGCAGGTATCGGACACCTCGGTCTCCTGAGACGCATCCTCGCTCCTCAATGCGGACTGGATACTTCGCTCTCTGTTTTATTACTGTCTCGTTTAATTACCATTACTGTATTTATGTGCTTCATGTGTTTATTATATCTAATTGGATATCTTAAAACAACTATCTAAAAAGAAGTTTGACCTTAGAGGTTGTGGAGGTCTTGCTCCTCCGGATTCCTTGGACCACAAATGACAAACATGACAGCCTCGTTCATCTTTGTGAACAATGATTTATCTTGCAATAAATGTTATTTTTGTTCTTTTTCAGTAATTTTTGTCATCTCGCTTTCACCCTCGTTCGTGCTCGTTCTCGTCTTCCACCATCAACCACTGTCTCTCTCCTTCCCGACTGCTGCCTTTAACAGAGCGTCAGGTGATCAGACAAACACTCTCAGCTGTGTCATCTACGCAACCATCGCTGATCTAGAAGCCGGTCCTGGATCACCTCCCTTCGCTGCAGGTCTGCAGGCCACGCCCCAAAGAAGGTATACAAAAGTTATCTGCGTTTCAAACACAAATTACATTTTAAAAGCATTTTTGAAGATGTTAATAATTCAGGTTGTGTATGTCGCCTTGCACACCTTTGAGTGCCTTCTCATTTCTAGTCTGTCTGCCGCACCGCACATTCTGGAGTGTTTCACAGCAATGTGTCTTCTCTTCTTCTCTGTAAGATATGACACCCATTTTACAAAAGAAAAATGTACGGTTTAATACAATTACTTTATCAATTGCTTATGTGACATGACTAAACAACTACAATGTAGTCAGGTCACAGTTTTTATTTCAGTAAAAATGTACTGTCCTCAGAATAACGACACTTCGCTATGTCTGAACCGCTGGCCTTAAAAGTAAGCACACCCCAAAGTGTGAATATTTTGTGTGGTTGCAGTTATTTTCCAGCCCTGCTTAACTCTCTTGGGCATTGAGTTCATGAGATATTCACAGGTTGGCTGTGGACTCAGTTTCCACTACTTAATGGTGGACTGTTTGGATGGACTGCAGTCACATAAAACATCCGCTTAAAGGGGCTTTCCAAAGTGTTATAAGCATTGCATCCCAGCCTGTTCTGGCTTTGAGTACGTATATTTGATTGTTGTCAGGTAATGAAAACGACTTGACAAAGTTTAGCTACTAAAGTGAGCTATCATTGAGCTTGGTTACATGCACATTTTCAAACGTTTTTGGTCCCCTGCTGTTCAGTTTTCCCCTCGGGAAAAAAGGTTTTCAATGCACATACAAACGCGTGAAATCAACTGTTCCGGGCCCCAACCTATGTGCGGATGAACCGTTTTGGACTGTTGGGGTTCGCCTGTCCTCAACCGTTTAACCACGCATGTATACACCCGAGAACGATTTACTCTGATGTCGGACGAAACGTCATCATGTTTACGGTGTTATGTCGAGTGACACTTCAAAAGCGGGGCGGGAGAGATGTGAGAACGAGGAAGAAGAAGGAGATATACAAACAAATAGCATGGCGAGCAAAAGTCAGCATTACAGGTGTGACGAGGAGACACCGGTCTGCCTTAGCATTCTGAAAGAACTTAACATTATGGCATGTATAGATGGAAGAAAGCACAGGAACTGTGACATTTATAAAAAAGTGTGTGAAAACTTGTGCGATGTTGGCTATGTTCGGACAACCGAGCAAGTTAAGTATTGTTGGAAGATGCTCAAGACGGCATACTATAAGGCTGAAAAACAGAACAACACCAGCGGCTGGAATCCTGTCGGTTTTGTCCTTTACGACCTAATGGATGAATTATTGGGGAATAGACCGCTGACTTTGGCAGCGGAGGAGTCAAGCGGAGTGGATGTCGGCTTCAAGTGGGGCCACGTTGTAAGTTTAGCTAACGTTAGCCAACTTGCTAGCAAAAGTAAAACCATTTTAGGACAAGCCAAATACTAACCCTTGGCGCTAACACACACACACAGACCGAAGCCATAATGTAATCTATTTAAAGGCTTTCTGCTAGTGACTCCTACTTCACATGTAAACGGTATACGCCAGTTCTCGCAGCGCATGTAAACACCGTAAACTTAAAAATTGGAAGACTGACCTCCGAGGGAAAACTAAACAGCAGGGGACCAAAAACGTTTGGAAGTGCCCATGTAGCCGCAGTCATTCAATGTAGATTCAGTCATAACAACAAGACTGCAAAGTGTTCTGAGATTGCTTTTGAGTGTGTGTGTGCAGTGTGCACGCACTCCCTCCATTTGTACTCTTCAAGTCCTTGAACGCATTATCTGTGCAGAATACAAGGAGTTTATTTACCACTGAGTTTGTTTTGTGTTTACATAAGCGAGAAACCACAAATTTGCACAAACGCAAACCTATTTAGAATATTCAGACGCCACCTCACCATATATACCGTACAAGGTCAATGCAAAGTGACTCATGAATGCACAATTTAACGGAGACAAGAAGTTCAAATATTTGAGTCTGCCTTGGTGCACCGCACAGAATGTTATAAAAGTGGTCGGATATTAAAGTACCAGTATAATGGTACTATGCTGACTCAGTATCGAAGCAAATATCATATATTTCTGATTTAATCTAACACCAAAAGTTTGCAAGTAAGTAGGTGTGATCAACCTAACATCAATCACACTAAAATTCCCGAGGGATAATGAGCATGAGCAGTCACGTGATCCGTGACGTGCAACAAACCTACTCACGACATACTTTGTGGGAGACAACAGAGAGCACTTTGGGACAAATGATGATCCAGAGCCTTATATTTTTTATCCTAAATACGAGGAGGATGATCAACAAGTTTTATAAACTGATTTCGCACAAGCGTCATTGATTAGTTCTGAACTAGAAATACGAATGTCAGGGGTGTGGCCTGCGGGCATGCAGCAAAGTGGGATGTGCCAGGACCGGCTTTGAGATTAGCGACAGGTGCGGAGATGACACAGCTGAGAGTGTTTGTCTGATCACCTGTCGCTCTGTTAAAGGCAGCAGTCAGGAAGGAGAGGAGGTTTTGGATGGTGGAGAACGAAGCCAAGTGCGAGTGAGAGCGAGAACAAGACACGACATGACACAACACTGGAGAAAAACATTTTGTGTGCTCACTTGAGAAAAGAAGACAACTGCTTAAAAGCACCAAAAAAACTTTGCACATTTATTGAAAAATAAAACTCTTTTGTAAACCTGGAAGAGCCTGGGATGTCGATGATTGGTGGACCAACGTACCTGGAGGAGCAAGAACTCCACAATGAACTACAAACATAATAAAGCAACCACTGTACAATGTCTGCGCTCACAAGGATGCAGACTGATGGGATGTTTATATCTTCCCGTTTGGATGAAGAATAATTTATAAACCTCACAAAGGGGAAAAAAAAAAAAAAAAACCGAAAGGTTCTTTTTGTGTATTTTTCACCATTTCGTGGTGAAATGGTGAATGTCTCAAACTTTACCAACTTCTTGGTTTATAGCTATGAACTTCGACTATCCAAGTAAGAGACATAATGTATAATCCAGAATTAACTTTTGCCAGTTTAGAATCAATGCAGCAGCATATTTCCTAAAGTATCTTTTCGTCAGGATGCTAATACACTTGTGCGTCACATTTACAATATTTTTCCAATTATACTGACTCAAAGACCACATTGGTTGGTAAAACGCATCTGGGGACCAGTGTGTATTATACCAGTGTGTATATTTACATACACACACATATACATATATATATATATATATATATATATATATATATATATATATATATATATATATATATATATATATATATATATATGTATATGTGTGTGTGTGTGTGTATAGTACAGGCCAAAAGTTTGGACACACCTTCTCTTTCAATGCGTTTACTTTATTTTCAAGATCATTTACAATGTAGATTGTCACTTAAGGCATCAACAGAGGTGGGTAGAGTAGCCAGAAATTGTACTCAAGTAAGAGTACAGTTACTTTAGAGATTTATTACTCAAGTAAAAGTAAGGAGTAGTCACCCAAATATTTACTTGAGTAAAAGTAAAAAGTATGTTGCGAAAAAACTACTCAAGTACTGAGTAACTGATGAGTAACCTGATTACGGCAACAAATAATGCACAAAAACATAAAAATAGCAAAGAGCAAATTCAGAGCCAGGAATATCTCTTAAGCAACTAAAACAATAATATATATTAAATAATAGTACATTAAAATAAAATAAAAAATGGCACATTGAGCCACAATAACTTAACAGCACCATAGCCTCAGTAGGCATTCATTGATTTGATTGATTGATTAAAACTTGTATTAGTAGATTGTACAGTACAGTACATATTCCGTACAATTGACCACTAAATGGTAACACCCCAATAAGTTTTTCAACGTTTATCAATTACTTAATAAATGACCAAGTTGAGGTCATCTACCTCATATATACATATACATACACACACATATCATTTATACACACCCAAATCATCTATACACACACATATCATATATATATATATATATATATATATATATATATATATATATATATATATACAGTATATATATACAGTATATACATACATTTATATAAACAGTATATAATTTATATTTATTTATTTTGCCGTTTTTGTTGACATGTTAAAGGTGTTTTAATGAATATACATGCATGTTTAACATATAGATTCCTATCTTTCATGAAGACAAGAATATAAGTTGGTGTAATACCTGATTCTGATGACTTGCATTGATTGGAATCAGACGTCCACGTTTTCAAATGGAGGAGAAAAAAAGTTCTTCTTTTCTGTCTAATACCACATGAAAGTCGTTGGTTTTTGGCATCTTATTCGTCCAGCTTCCATATTCGTTTTTATACACTTTACAAGAAATACATTGGTGGCAAACTCCGTAGCGTGCTAGCTTGTTTGCGCTGGCTTTCGGAGACTCTTATTTTGTTAACACAGGTGCGATGGAGCGGCGCTTTTATTGTGAAGACAGGAACTGTGCGATCAGTCTATAGGCTTTTGACGGGAAGTACGGTTGAAGAAAAAGTGTCTTTTTTCCTTTACACTTTTGATTGATTGATTGAAATTTTCATCATTAGATTGCACAGTACAGTACATATTCCGTACAATTGACCACTAAATGGTAACACCCCAATTAATTTGTCAACATGTTTAAGTCGGGTTTTACGTGTGACGGTCATGCAACCGCCTGGCTCTGTTTGATTGGTCCAACGTCACCAGTGACTGCAGGTGATTGGTGAAACGCAGGCATGCGTGGATTCTACTTTGAAGCTCTGTCATTAACCAAAACAAACATTAATAGATCGATTAAAAAAAGTAGCGAGTAGCGAGCTTAATGTAGATAAATGGAACGGAGTAAAAGTAGCGTTTCTTCTCGATAAATATACTCAAGTAAAAGTAAAAGTATGTTGCATAAAAACTACTCGTAGAAGTACAATTTATCCCAAAAGTTACTCAAGTAAATGTAGCGGAGTAAATGAACCGCATTACTACCCACCTCTGGGCATCAAAACCATGATTGAACACATATGGAGATATTTACTTAACAAAAAAGAAGTGAAATAACCAAAAAAATGTTTGATATTCTAGTTTCTTCGATATAACCACCCTTAGCTCTGATTACTGCTTTGCATACTCCTGGCATTCTCTCGATGAACTTCAATAGGTAGTCATCTGAAAGGGTTTTCACTTCCCAGGTGTCATAGTTTTGATGACTTCAGTGACTATATACAATGTAAATAGTCATGGAAATAAAGAAAACACTTTGAAATTTTGGCCTGTACTGTATAATTTAGTTCTGTTGTTAGTTTAATTTGAACACGTATACAGTTACAGTATGGTACATCAAACATTCCAAGTTTCTCATCGCAACATGAAGTTGGAAGAAGTGGAGCTTATTTCATTCTAACCCGTTTTTGTTTGAAAGCGATTTCTGACATTATTGTTCGTTCACTTCCTTTGCTCAATCTCTAACTCAAATAATTAAATATAATAATTACGGCTCTCACGAACAATAATAATATGGACTCTCAGGTTTGATTGGCTCGTATTTGTGTCAGTTTGATGTGTAATAGCAACTATTTCCATGTTAATAACAATGGAAGGACTGGATAAGCATTTAAAACAAAACAAAAAATACGTTACTAAATGTAATTGATAAACCTGTATCAGCTTCTAACATACGACTTTTCTTAACCACTTGGGCAAAATTCCCCCAAAAATTGCTGTTCCCCTTAAAGATGTGTGTCATCTCTTTGCTCTGTCTCCATAAAGTGTGTACTCCAGTACAAAGTTTGTGTGTGAGTGGTGGACAACTGTACAAATTCTCACATCATGGTGTATTTATATTTCACTGATACATACATAGCGTTGAAAACAGGGTATGCATTTTTTTCAGCCCTGTTTTTTCCATTTGCAAGCTTTACAGATGAAGCCCCAAATGACGACGACGTCAGGTCATGAGAGAAGGACAATTGTTTTAACTCCAAATGTAAATTTGCAGCTCACAAAAACATGAATAAAATATTTAGTGTGCACATTGTCAAGATCTGCATGACAGTTTGTGGTTATTTGTGTTGTTTTCCCGTCTTAACGTTCTTTCCTGTTGAACACTCTTATTTTTGTTTCACTTAATGTTATGTCTTGCAGTGCAGACTTCATCACTGTTTCTGAGCGCTGTTTTCCTGACCTGCTTTTGATTAGTAATCAGGGGACTCCCCTGCGTCTAATCACTAATCAGAAGGGTTTATCCGTCAGTGTCGCCTTCCTTGAGACATCGGTTCGTCGTCTACTATGAATAATATTTAAGGTGCTTTTTGTTCATTAAACCTCTATTACCTGCATGCCGCTTCCTGTCAATGCATCCTAAGGTGACGCCAAATACCGTCACACCAGTTCGTGATGGACAGATAATTTTTTGTTGGCCTTTAGTATACTGTAAGAACAAAATAAATGAATTATTAATCAAATATATTAATAGTAAGTGCAATAATTTGCTTGGTTGCCTGGTTTTAACTTGGGTTTTCAAAGTTAACTCAATAAAAACATGTTAACAAAAGTTTCCTGTAACTTCTTTTTTATCTTTAATGTCCTGTAGAACCATCAGTCCATACCTTAGGCGTTGGAACAGCAGAGGCATTCAAGCTGATGTTGAGTCACGGGAACAAATAGAGAGCAGAAAAAATGGTAAAAGACAAAGTTTTATTGAATGGCAAGTTTAACTTGAAATCCCTGGCAGATGTCACCAAGAGACCCAAGTTATTTCCATCCAGCATTGTTGCCAAGTCTACATATTACAAGCAACTTTTTTTTGATTCCATCCATCCATCCATCATCTTCCGATTATCCGAGGTCGGGTCGCAGGGGCAGCAGCCTAAGCAGGGAAGCCCAGACTTCCCTATCTCCAGCCACTTCGTCTAGCTCTTCCCGGGGGATCCCGAGGCGTTCCCAGGCCAGCCGGGAGACATAGTCTTCCCAACGTGTCCTGGGTCTTCCCCGTGGCCTCGTACCAGCTTTTTTTGATTGTTGCTTGCAAAATTAGTGAGTGGCTTGTTGTGTTTTTTGGGAGGCTTGTTTTTGAATGTGTAGTTGCTTACCGAATTTTTCGGATTATAAATCGCTCATGAATATAAGTCGCACCTGCTGAAAATGCATAATAAAGAAGGAAAAAAACATATATAAGTCGCACTGGAGTATAAGTCGCATTTTTGGGGGAAATCTATTTGATAAAATCCAACACCAAGAATAGACGTTTGAAAGGCAATTTAAAATAAATAAAGAATAGTGAACAACAGGCTGAATAAGCGTACGTTATATGACACATAAATAACCAACTGAGAAGGTGCCTAACATATTATGGCAAGAGTCATTCAAATAACTATAACATACAGAACATGCTATAAGTTTATCAAACAATCGGTCACTCCTGATCGCTAAATCCCATGAAATCTTATACGTTTAGTCTCTTACGTGAATGAGCTAAATAATTGTATTTGATATTTTACGGTAAAGTGTTAAATATTTCAGACATAAGTCGCTCCTGAGTATAACTGCGACTTATAGTCCGAAGAATACGGTATTTGTGCTTGCTTATTCCTGCTTATCGTGGCTCCAGTCGACTTGGCTCACCTCCAAAAACACACAAAAAAAGCTATGCCATAGTCCAGACTGACAGACAATGAAGTGACGGGACAGATTGAGAATTAACGGGGAAAACTTTGTTGAAAATATAATTTCAAATTCAAAGTATATTTTATGGGAAAAATAAAGAGCACTAATGGACTGAATTACACCCTAGGTGGAAAATGTCTTTGATCTTTGTGTGTGCCCTGTTTGTGGCCATTTTTGTTGAGCTGTTAAATAAAAACTATTTTACCATTCTGAAGGCGATCTATGTCGTGTGCTACTCCAGCATCAATATCCTCAGCGTCTTCCTGACCGTCACCGTCAGCGTCGGGTTCAAAGTGGTATGGCTCTATCCCTTGTTGCGGTTGGGCCTGGCCGAGTGGTCCTGTCACCCCCACGGCTTCCACAGCGCCTCTCACAGCATCTTCCCTATCTGAATTGCTCCCACTGCCCTCTTGTCCTTTTAAAAAAAATATATATATATATTGTCCTTCACTCTCACTTTCTTCATCCACAAATCTTTCATCCTCGCTCAAATTGATGGAGAAATTGTGACTTTCTCGTTCTGAATCGTTTTCGCTGCTGGTGGCCATGATTGTAAACAATATTCAGATGTGAGGAGCTCCACAACCCGTGACGTCACGCGTATATCGTCTGCTACTTCTGGTACATGCAAGGCTTTTTTATTAGCGACCAAAAGTTGCAAACTTTATTGTCGATGTTCTCTACTAAATCCTTTCAGCAAAAAAATGGCAATATTGCGAAATGATCAAGTATGACACATAGAATGGACCTGCTATCTCCGTTTGAATAAGAATATCTCATTTCAGTAGGCCTTTAAGTCAGGTGGTTGATTAGAAGCAGGTTGGCTTGGATGACTGGCAGCACACCTGAAACTAATCACCAGGTAGGAGACTTAGAGACACAAGAGGGGAGGGGAGTAGGAAAACAAGAGGGGAAAAAAGGCAGGCGAACCGCCCTCATGACGTGTCCAAATTTGCTGTACAGACTTAATTTACAAAAGAAAAATGTGGGATACTTCTCTTGTTGCCTTATTCGTATTTGACTTTATTTCATGGATTTATCTAATGTTTGGTGCGGTCGGACCGGAGCAGGAGGGGATAGAAAGAGAGAAAAATGAAGACAAAGGGGGAAATTGCAGGGCATAAGACAGAGAGACAACAACAACAGAAAAACATCAGCAAATATGATATGTACAAACATGACACGGAAAGTGATAGCAAAGAAGCAGTTAGTGAAATAAATATTCATAACACAGAAATGACAATGAACTTTATTGCACTACAAATAGAGCTATAAAAATACCAATAAAAATAGCACTATTGATAGTAAATGATAATTAATTACCTATATTATCAACAATACAATTGTTCAAATGAAACAATAGATATATGCAATGATAACTTGAATTACAAAAGAAAGCAGATAAATGGAGAAGAAGAAATGGAAGCAAACTGTATTAACTATGTAGATTGTTAAAGTAACAATAGCTTTGTCAGTGGGCCGTGTTTTATTCAGTTGTTCCCAAAGGGAACAACGGTAATATATGTTTGATGAAACAAGGTTATATGCATGACTGTATGTATGTATATGTGCATATATATGTACAAAATGTATACATATAATGTGTTTATTAAACAAACATTTGCATAAATCAAACACATTTTTCTGTCCCACGTTGGGTGTACATTTTAATAAGGGACACTTATTACTAGGGCTGTGAATCTTTGGGTGTCCCACGATTCGATTCAATGTCGATTCTTGGGGTCACTATTCGATAATATATCGAGTTTTTTTGATTCGATTCGATTCAAAAACTATATTTTTCCGATTCAAAACAATTCTGTATTCATTCAATACACAGGATTTCAGCAGGATCTACCCCAGTCTGCTGACATGCGAGCAGAGTAGTAGATATTTTTTTAAAAAGCCTTTATAATTGTAAAGGACAATGTTTTTTAACTGATTGCAATAATGTCAATTTGTTTTAACTATTAAACGAATCAAAAATACGACTTATTTTATCTTTGTGAAAACATTGGACACAGTGTGTTGTCAAGCTTATGAGATGCGATGCAAGTGTAAGCCACTGTGACACTATGGTTCTTTTTTTAATTTTTATAAATGTCTAATGATAATGTCAATCATTGATTTTTAATCACTGCTATGCTGAAATTATAACTAATATTGATACTGTTGTTGATAATATTCATTTTTGTTTCACTACTTTTGGTTTGTTCTGTGTCGTGTTTGTGTCTCCTCTCAATTGCTTTGTATATTGCAGTTCTGAGTGTTGCTGGGTCAGGTTTGGTTTTGGAATTGGATTGCATTGTTATGGTATTGCTGTGTAGTGGTTTGTTTGATTGTAAAAAATAAAAAAATAAAATAAAAAGCAGATTTTTTAAAAATGAGAATCGATTCTGAATCGCACAACGTTTTCGATTCGATTCGTATTTGAATCGTTTTTCACACACCCCCACTTATTACAAATAAAAAAAAAAATACTTGTGATTAATCAAGATTATTTACGATTTAAGTGTGGATGATGTGATTAATCGTGAGTACAATATTTAATCGTATGATAGCTCTGTGGAGAGGCGGGGCTGGCCGTCCGACGGCGAGGCAGGGCACGCCGTAGCCCGGCCCAAGATGGAGGCGTGGACGGCGAGCGGCGAGGGCCGGGAGCGACGCCGCAATTGAGATCAGGTGCGTGGGTCGTGCACCTGTACACAATTAATGAATCTCCCCTCGCTGTATAAAAGGGCAGCAGCAGAGGAGGGTGGAGAGGAACGAGAGGAACGAGAGGACAGGACAGAACAAGCAGGAGCGCATGCAGCACGGGCGAGAGCGAGGGCGAGAGGCAGACGACGCGGATGACTGAAAAGCGGAACCGAGGAGCGAGCAGGAAGAGCGGTAGAGCTGAAAAGCAACACGCCATAGACTTTTACTTATTGAAAAATAAAAAAGTCTTCACCTGCACAAAGTTGTCAGTGCTTGGTGGTCCTGGGAACCCACGCCATGGCCTGAGTCCATCACAAGCTCTAATTTTAGTATATTTAATGTATGAATGTGTTACCCTCAATCTTCCCTTTCCCTGTATCATCTGTGGAAAAAGTTATGACACCTCTCATTTAAAGCACTGTTTACTGGCCACAATATTGATGATCAATGAAACAAAAATCAAATAGCTGAATACAAAAAATATACAACTAAAATGACTTAAAACTAATGATATAATAAAGCTTTTATTAACACTCGGAGAAGTTTTAATTTGACTGTGTTTCTAATCCACAGATGCTAATGTTTAAAACGTGCTGATAAATCCTAAGAGGAAAATCAATCAATCAATGTTTATTTATATAGCCCTAAATCACAAGTGCCTCAAAGGCCTGTGTCAAACACTCTTACATCCAAATATTCTCAAACTCTGATCCTCCTGAGGTTGAAGAGCAGACTGTTCATTCTAGACTCGTCCCGAAAAAGAAAGTCATCCGGTTTTTGATTTCAGAAAAGCCTTCAGGACCATATACATATATACATACATATATACATGAGAAAGTGTGCGAAGCCTTCTTTAGGTAAAAACAAAGTTGATCTGAGGTATTCAATAAGCAGCCATCTGCTACTTTAAAAATAATATAAATATGGACAGGAGTTTGTTGTCAATGAAAAAATCAATCATTTTTTGCGTGTGCTGTGATGAATGAACCTCACTTGAAGTTGAACTGCCTCCTGTTGCAAGGACATGTGACGCTTGAAATGTGCCTCCTTGAACACGTCAGACTAGATTGCAGACACTTTCATCACTCACACCCGTTTTTTTATGTTTTATACTTAAACAGTCCCTCATGGTGTATTGGTACACGCTTCTGCCTTTCATGGCATGAGTTTGACTCAAGGGTTGCGTCAGGAAGGGCATTCGGTGTAAAAACTAAGACAAAACCATTCATGGGATTTACTCGCAGTGACAAACCCCCACAGGGAAAAGCCAGAAATGGAAAAAATAAATACTGCATGTTCTCCTTAAAGGGTCAAATAAAACCTTTAATGACGTCAGTACTTTACACTTTAGCTGACACCTTTGCTCATTTTAATGCCTATTAGATCATTGTAACTATTACAGAGTGTTCTCTTCAACTCATTAATGCAGTGGTTCCCAAACTATTTTCACAAAGTATTAGTCTGATGGGAAACCACATCCTGAAGAGCCATTATTTTTAAACGCCACTTCAAAAGACTGTTTTGTTGTTACATTTCTCTTTTATCTATGTATTTTTATCAAGGGAATAATCACTTGAAGTTTCATGAATAAAATTTCAATGTTTATTTATATAGCCCCAAATCAGAAATGTCTCAAAGGACTGCACAAATCATTACGACTACAACATCCTCGGAAGAACTATTCCAATTTGGATTGGAATAGTTCAAATGTTCCGCAATGTATACTCCATTTTTGAGACATATTCCAAAATATTAATTGGAATTTCATCTGGGGCCAAATGCAAAGACAAGAAGGTGTTATTAAGTGTCATAAATTGAACACTCAAACGTTAGGAGCTAACATTTCTTTTTTCAAATATGCAACTTTATTGGCATTATTTGTCATTAAGTATCGTCATGTTTCCTCCGTCCACAGTGAGAAAAGTGTCTGCAGTGAGAAGCAGAGATGTGGCCCGGCTTTGAGGCTGATCAGTCTCGGATTGGTGGAATATTGACATCTTATAAATATTCATCCTTACACTTGGTGAGAGATTTAGCACCCGCATTTAGATTTCATTTTAAGATTTCAGTTCAGTTCAGTTCAGTTTATTTGGAACGTGTATAAAACACAATTACAATGTAATGCAGTGGTTCTCAAATGGGGGTACGCGTACCCCTGGGGGTACTTGAAGGTATGCCAAGGGGTACGTGAGATGTTTTTTTTATATTTTAAGAATAGCAACAATTCAAAAATCCTTATTAGATGTATTTATTGAATAATACTTCAACAAAATATGAATGTAATTTCATAAACTGTGAAAAGAAACGCAACAATGCAATATTCAGTGTTGACAGCTAGATTTTTTGTGGACATGTTCCATAAATAATGATGTTAAGGATTTATTTTTTGGTGAAGAAATGTTTAGAATGAAGTTGATGAATCTAGATGGATCTCTATTACAATCCCTAAAGAGGGCACTTTAAGTTGATGATTACTTCTATGTGTAGAAATCTTTATTTATAATTGAATCACTTGTTAATTTTTCAACAAGTTTTTAGTTATTTTTATATCTTTTTTTACAAATAGTTCTAGAAAGACCACTACAAATGAGCAATATTTTGCACTGTTATACAATTTAATAAATCAGAAACTGATGACATAGTGCTGTATTTTACTTATTTGTCTCTTTTTTTCCAACCAAAAATGCTTTGCTTTGATTAGGGGGTACTTGAATTAAAAACATGTTCACAGGGTGTACATAACCGAAAAAAGGTTGAGAACCACTGATGTAATGCATCACATATTTCCAGTTGTTTCAATACAGCACGTCTGAAAAGGAGTAGAAAGAAGCAGGGTTTATATAATCCTATCCCCTCTCATATTATAGCAGTGTTATCCCATGTATTTGTTCTCTGTAACAGAACAGTGAATAAATAAATATACCAACTATTAAATACGTAAACAATCATTTTTTTTTTTTTAAAGGTTCAATATCCATCCATCCATTTTCTACCGCTTATTCCATTTGGGGTCGCGGTGTGCGCTGGTGCTTATTTCAGCTACAATCGGGCGGAAGGCAGTGTACACCCTGGAGAAGTCGCTACCTCTTTGCAGAAGGTTCAATATATTTATCATAATTGTTCTTATTTGTACTTTGTACTTTAGATTTAACATTCAAGGTTTCAAATTAACATTTAGGTGTAGATTTAACATTTAGGTTTAATTTTAAGATTTAGGATTAGATTTAAGATTTGGTTTGGATTCAACATTTAGGTTTAGATTTAACATTTAAGTTTAGACTTAACATCTAGCGCTCGCATTTACATTAAAGATTTATACTTAACATTTTGGTTTAGGTTTGAATGTACATTTAGGTTTAGATTTAACATTTAGGTTTAAATATACATTTAGATTTAGATTTAATATTTAGTGCTCACGTGTACTATTTAGCATTCACATTTAGATTTAGATTCAACATTTAGATTTAACATTTCCTTTTGGATTTAACATTTATATATATTTTCAGTCAGCTTTTAATTTAAACTTAAATGTGATGAAAAATAGCTGAATCCGATAGAGGTGAGTTAAAGCTGAGAAATACATCTGCGAGAAAAGAAAGTGTGACTGAACTTTTACATTCGGTACCCAATACATATAGTTCGGAATTTACAGTTTTTCTTTACTTAACTGTTGTTTTACAGATTGAGCATAAACGAATGTGTTAGACATTGCTATGAAAAAAAAAGGGTTGGATTAAAGAAGCTGTACTTCTTCCTACTCCTTTTCAGACATGTAGTGAGAAACTGAAAACTTTTGATGAATCATGATGAGATTGTATGCATGTTCAAAATAAACATTCACAAAAATGGTTATGCATCCTCTGCTCAAAAAAACCTAACCTCGATCCTAAATAAGTAAAAAGGTGTATTTTTTTTTACTTTATTTACAGCACTGCAGGCTACATATAACTTGCTTTGTTTTATTTGTTTTGCAGTCAATTACTATATGCTCTATATTTTTTTAACTCTTTTTTTTTTTTTTTTATTGTTGTTGCTTCATGTGTTTGCGAATATTATAAAAAAATGTTCACAATTTCCTTGGTAGTATGGGTGCAATATGTGATGTCATAACTTGGACCCGTTTTATGCACATTAGTTTTCTGTTAGCCAGACACAACCTCGTACAGTAAGCAACTGGGCTAAGAAGAGTCATATGTCAACAGTCCTCTGTCTTAGTGACAACATTTCTAAACAGTTTTTCTTGCAGTGGTTACACAATGCCAACGAGATGATGCATGTTGGGAGGATGGGTTATTTTTATGGGAACAGAATTTAGTTTTGAAGCATGAGTGGACAGTTTTAGGAGACCTATGTGGTTTGCAAGTGAGCTATGGTGGTGTGCTGAACTTAAGACTGTTATGCCAAATTATCTTAAAGTTTTGACAACATCATTTCAGTTTCAAGGAATGAGCCAAACCAATGAACAAAAACCGCAACATTGATTAGAGCAAAATAACTAAGTTTTTAAAAATATCGGTGCTTAACCAGGATAAACCTCATCACGAGTTTGCTTGGTGTTCACTAAACATAGTGTTTGTTTAATGGCATAAAAGCTACATTTTAATTTCATTAGACCAAAAAAACTTTAATTTGGGCAAATTCCAAGAGCGATTTCAAGTCAGCTATTTTTCAACAGTACCATGTCTGTAACGACAGTGTGGCATAGCGATGCCGGGTTTGTTCTTCCAAGGATGCGTCGGCAAGAACACAGCAAAGGTAAGATATAATGTATTTATTTAACAAATAAAGGGCTAAGGAACAAAACATTGGAGCTAAACAGAGAAAGCAAACACAAGGCGCCAGCTTGGAGGCTAGGAATAATACACTGAAAAACACTAAACTTGGCACGAAGGCACACAAAAGGGAAAACAAACCATTAGCATGAGAGCTAGAATAAAACAAAGGTGTAGCGTGTAAGCTAGCTAGAAAATACATACGAAGCAGTCGTCACCTGTTGCACGAAGGCATAATAGGAACCCAGGATGAACAACGAAAAGGGGCGAGCTTAAATAAGGAAGGTGATTACAAGAAACAGGTGTGCGTGGTTAGCAAGGGGCAGGTGAACTAATGAGCTACCATTGTGACAGACTAAACAGGAAATAAATAAATAAATGATAAGCGACCCCGATTGTAGCTGAGATAGGCGCCAGCGCCCCCCGCGACCCCGAAAGGGAATAAGCGGTAGGAAATGGATGGATGGATGGATAAATGGGTTGTACTTGTATAGCGCTTTTCTACCTTCAAGGTACTCAAAGCGCTTTGACACTACTTCCACATTTACCCATTCACACACACATTCACACACTGATGGAAGGAGCTGCCATGCAAGGCACCAACCAGCACCCATCAGGAGCAAGGGTGAAGTGTCTTGCTCAGGACACAACGGACGTGACGAGGTTGGTTCTAGGTGGGATTTGAACCAGTGACCCTCGGGTTGCGCACGGCCACTCTCCCACTGCGCCACGCCGTCCCAAATAATGACGTCAAACAACAGAGTGATACCAAAAAGGAACAATAAACAAGAATGTGTAAAGATCCGAACAGCGGATCGCAACAATATCCATCACTTCAATTTTGTATTTAAGTAACATTGTTGGATGCCTAATGAGTTAGAATTATTCTTGTAGCCATCAAAACGTTTTACCATTTCAATTACCGTTTTGTTCTGAGTTGCTTGCATTGATGTTGCAATTGTAGCAGCCATGCTATCAAACCAGTAGTCACAGGTTTTTGATACAACACACACTTTAAATAAACAAACTGAACTCAGGTTATTTCAATTGACTAATTATGACACTGGTTTGATTAACGTGGACCCCGACATAAACAAGTTGAAAAACTTATTCGGGTGTTATCATTTAGTGGTCAATTGTACGGAATATGCACTGTACTGTGCAATCTACTTATAAAAGTTTAATTCAATCAATGAAAATTAGGGTGTCCGCCCTGAGATCGGTAGGTCAGGAGTTCAAACTCCGGCCGAGTCATACCAAAGACCATAAAAGTAGGACCCATTACCTCCCTGCTTGACACTCAGCATCAAGGGTTGGAATTGGGGGTTAAATCACCAAAATGATTCCCGAGCGTGCCCACCACTGTTGCTAACTGCCCCCCCTCAAGCGGATGGGTCAAATGCAGAGGGTAATTTCACCACAACTAGTGTGTGTGTAACTATCGGTGGTACTTTAACTTTAACTTTATTCAACCACACAACATGTCTTTGACTTCTCATTTAACTTGCTTCTATGTTGTGTGGATTTTTTTTATTTTTCTCCCTCATTAAGTACCGTATATTTCGGACTATAAATTGCAGTTTTTTTTCATAGTTTGGCTAGGGCTGCGACTTATACTCAGGAGTGACTTATGTGTGAAATTATTAACAGATTACCATAAAATATATATTTAGCTCATTTACATAAGATACTAGACATATAAGATTTCATGGGATTTAGATATTAGGAGTGAGAGATTTTTTGGTAAACATTTAGCATGTTCTATATGTTATAGTTATTTGAATGACTCTTACCGTAATATGTTACGTTAACATACCAGGCACCTTCTCCGTTGGTTATTTATGTGTCATATAACGTACACTTATTCAGCCTGTTGTTCACTATTCTTTATTTATTTTAAATTGCCTTTCAAATGTCTATTCTTGGTGTTGGGTTTTATCAAATACATTTCCCCCAAAAATGCGACTTATACTCCAGTGCGACTTATATATGTGTTTTTTTTTTCTTGTTTGTTATGCATTTTCGGCAGGTGCAACTTATACCCCGGAGCGACTTATGGTCCGAAAAATACGGTATCCTGACCGATAAGTCTCCAAATGTCACTGTTGGCGAGTCACATATTCACACTGCAAAAAAGAGGTGTCAAAATATGAGATAAAAGATTAGATTTTAGGAAACAATACCAAAAACTAGTGACATTACTTGCTGCATCGACAAATAATGCTAAAATTGAGATTTGTCTATGACTAAAGATAAGTAAATAGCTCCTAAAACTAAGGATATTTCGAGCGATCAAATCTTAAATCTTGGCTAGTGTAGAATTTGCAGTTAATTAATCAGCTAAACTGTATTTATTGGGAATTTTACATGTTTTTGATCCTAGCAGATAGTTTTCAGTAAAATATCCCACCAATTATAGCAATGCAGTGGATTGTGTTTGTTCCAGCAGGCAATAACATTAGTACTTATTTTTATTTTTTTGCTTTTAAATATCTAACAATTCTCCTCAAAATTACACTTTCGACCACAAAACAGGACATTTCTTTGAACTAGGAACACATCAAAGGTTGGCCATTATATTTAATGATTACCATTTTTGAGCTTGTTATTTCAGTGGTACTTTATAGAAGGCGCACCACAGAAAGTGTTTTTAGTGTTTAGTTTTCAGCTCCACTTATCAGGCCTGATGTCTTAGTGTGCCTCTGCCACCTTTAAACAAGAACGTTCGGTGTCAATGCACACTGTTGTGTTGTTTGTGTATTTTTGTGTTACTTGCAGGCCCTCTTCCTTCGCCATGGGGAATTCTAGAGTGAAAGTCATCAGCCATTAATTTGTTTTTGTGAGTCTGGAGGAGTGTTTCTGTTTGTTATCTGGGGGGCAAAGAGGGCCAAATATCTTCATCCTAACACACGGAGAAAAAAAATAAGCTCTTGTCGTACAAAAAAAATGTAATTCAAATAGTCAAGGCTCTCTTCGGAAGTCTTGCTGCGAGCGTTAAAGCTAAAAGGAAAACATACATCTCAGCACTGGGAGACAAAGCAATCACACTAGAGAAACTGTCGACTTGCAAAAGAATATTTCTGTTTTTTTTTCTTATTTTCCTCTTAAACGTGTAAGCCAGACTAAACAGGATGTCCTCGTTTACTGATATGTCGTATTAAATGCGCTCCAATAAATTACTTCAAATGCCCTAAAATGAAGCAAGAATATTGTAACACTGCGTTAATTGTTGGAACACATACTTTTGTTGTATAGCTCGAACCAACTTTTGGTTCCTGTCTACTGTGCTGAGTAACGTTTAGCCACACACTGGCGTCCTGACATCTTAGTACACATGTATTTATATATTCATTCAACTTTCTTTTTAACCAGGGTAAGACAATTAGCACATATTTTCATTTTCAATGCTGACCTAGCAAAAGGTGAGCATTTACATAACAGAATAATAATAATAATAATAATAATAATAATAATAATAATGAATTACATTTGTAACGCACTTTACAGTTGTTAAAATCTCAAAGTACTACAAAGTATAAAACAAACAAATAAAAATAGAAACTTAGACTATACAATAGAAAATTTAAATAGAAATAAAAACATGAAAAACACTAGATACACACTAGATAAAACATAAACATAGATAAAAAATAAAGATAAAAACATGAATGCACTGGATGAAGGTGGACAAGAAGGCAGAAAAATTTGATAAAAGCTGTGCTAAAAAGGTGGGTTTTTAGTCTCTTCTTAAAACGGTCGACGGACTGTGGTGCTCTGAGATGGTCGGGGAGAGCGTTCCAGAGTTCGGGTGCGGTCGAGCAGAAAGCCTGGCATTATTTGTAGGTTTGTCCTGATGCATTTGAGGAGGTCGGTGTTTGAGGAGCGGAGGTCGCGGATAGGAGGTTGAGGGGGAACTAGGTCCTTGAGGTAGGAAGGGGTGTTGCAGTAGATCAGGGGTCACCAACGCGGTGCCCGAGGGCACCAGGTAGCCCATAAGGACCAGATGAGTAGGCCGCTGGCCTGTTCTAAAAACAGCTCAAATTGCAGCACTTACCAGTGAGCTGCCTCTATTTTTTTTTTTTTTTTATTTACTAGCAGCTGGTTTCGCTTTGTTCTACATTATTAATTTCTAAGAGAGACAAAACCCAAATAGAATTTGAAAATCCAAGAAAGTATTTTACTCTTGAATTCGGTCCGGGATGCAAAAAGGTGCCAGTGGAGTGACTTGAGGACAGGTGTAATATGATCAAGCTTGCGCACTCTCATCGGGATCCTCGCTGCGCTGTTTTGGATGTACTGGAGCTTTGTTGATGTGTGATTATAATCTCTAATTGACTCTATTTGGCAACGCAAACTACCACCATACATCACTCTCAACAGTTCACTTTCAAACTATTTAACACAAGATAAGATAACACGAATACAATAAATATTTTAAAAACCAATCGCAAATTCATAAAATTACAAGTTCATTCAATGTTATTGGCAAAAATTATTCCTCAAAACATTTCAATTTATGACACAACTTGGGGACGGCGTGGCGAAGTTGGGAGAGTGGCCGTGCCAGCAATCTGAGGGTTACTGGTTCAATCCCCAACTCCTAACATCCTAGCCACGTCCGTTGTGTCCTTGGGCAAGACACTGCACCCTTGCTCCTGATGGGTCATGGTTAGCGCCTTGCATGGCAGCTCCCACCATCAGTGTGTGAATGTGTGTGTGTGAATGTGGAAATACTGTCAAAGCACTTTGGGCTCCTTAAAATGTGGTACAAAAGCGCTATACAAGTACAACCATTTACCATTTAACTTTCTGAAAAAGCTGCCGGAAATTATGGTATTTTACAACTCACAAAAAAAAAAAAGCCCTCAGGATTCTGGAGAGACTGCATCACGTATCCTAAGAATGCGGCACACTCTTCTGATGGCAGTGCATCAAAGAATAGGTGAGTAAAAATGAAGTGTAATCAGAAATCATAAAATGTTAAGAAAGTGCAGAACATTTCCCTCATGCTTGGTCAAAGCCAATAGAATTTTGATGCATACATAGACTGAAGACCACCTGCTGGGAAAATACGAACGTTTATTAAATTTCCAGAGCTACATGCGGAAAAAGTAAGCCCCACAGGTATATGGTAGATTATTATTTAGACGGTTGAACATTTGGTAAATAATTAGTAATCTGCCTACATTTCTGCATTTAAAGACCGCTGGGAGTTAATATTCATATATTTTTTCCATATGAATCTCACCTTCCCATGTATTTTAGAGCATTGGTCCCCAACCACCGGGCCACGGCCCGATTGGTACCGGGCCGCAAAATAATAATTTTTTATTTAAAAAAAATAAAAAAATAAAAAAAAGTGTTTTCATTTTTTTATTAAATCAACATAAAAAACACAATATACACTTACAATTAGTGCACCATCCACAAAAACCTCACTTTTTCATGACAAAAACGTCCCTTTTTCATGACAAAGAAGAATTAAAAAAAAGAAAGATGGACACCCTCCCATCCACATATATATATATATATATATATATATATATATATATATATATATATATATATGTGTGTGTGTGTATGTGTGTGTGTATGTGTTAGCATGACAAATGACAAATCTGGCATTTGGGTTGTCAAGTTGTGTCATTAGTAGCTGAACAGTGTGCCGAGAACTTGCTCTTCTGCTACCATATTTAATGGTAACAGTAATTCAGTACAGTATGAGTGATTTAGATGTATTAGCTTCGCCCTACTTATTGTTGCGTGGATGTCCTAATGATTAGCCTGCAGATGGTGCCTCGGGTTGGTTGTATTTTTACCGGAGAAAATCGTGGCACAGGGTTTTCAACGTGTCTTGTTGTTTACCACGGCAAAGATAAAGTGTGTCCATTGTATCTTCTCTTTCTTCCAGATTAAGAAAACATTCTACTGAGGTGTGTAACAATACAGTTTTGTTTTCCCACTGAAAAATCCAAACATTGTGCCTCACAAAGATTTATGATTTGCCTCCGCCCTTCTCCAACATGGGACTGTTATTGGATAACTTGTCCCACACGCTGAAAGGGGAAATTAAATATGATTGGATTTTATCTCTGTCAACATTCTACAACTACACACTTGTCTTGACAGCTGCCATTATACTTAAATTATCACCATTAAATGTTTAACCTAATAACATTGCTCCAAACTTTCACATAAGCATTTCAACTACAACGTTCAAACCTTTTGGTCCTGGTCTAAAGAGCCAATAAATCGTGTCAAACAAGGTGTATAATTCTGTCACTTGAGAGGAGTACATTACATAAATTTACAGGCTTTACTGGAACACTTAAGTTTTGATTCTTGCTGAGTTGGAAATTTACTTGAAAAAATATTATCTCACAACAAAATGACTTGTTGAAAAAAAGCAAAGCTGCAAACTTGTGAGCCGTTCTTTTTTAGCAGACCCTTTCTGATATTTCACAATTTATAAGATCGTTATATGAACAGTTTATATGAACTGTCTTGACAGTGATTAAATAAAATTGGTGGATCATTTTTCATTTTAAATACAACTGACATCCTTTATTTAGCAACAAAGTGAAATGAAAATGAGTGACTGAAAACTATGTTTACATATCAGTGGTCTAGTAGGGTCCAGTGACACCTCAAAACAAAAAGAACAATCAATTTTCTGTACTGCAAATATTTTTTTAGGATTGCTGTTTCATGTACTTTCAGCAGCAAAAAAATATATTTTCTATCGTCAAATTTTGATAAAGTGCCAAAAGTAAATGATAATAAATGAGCTTCACTTTTTGGCCGAGTAATAGGATTTTAGGTCGGCGTATAAAATAAATTAAAGGGGAACTTTAAAAAATATATGACCATATGTATATGAATTAAGCCAATAAGTATACTTACACTTAAACAGTTGGCTTAAGAAAATAATAAATTTTCTACCCAAGTTCTGGTTCAGTAAAAGGACAACAATTTGGGTTATTTTTATTTGACCCAATTTTTGGGTTGAATGATTTAACCCAAAAGTTAAGGTAAGTACAATGTTAGGTTACTCTTAACCTAACTCTTGAGTTGCGCAATGTGGTGCTCCTCGACCCAATAATTGGGTTAAAACCAATATATATCAATAATAATAATAACAATACATAAATCCATTTTCCTGCTGGTTTTTCCTACTCCGTCCCAAATACTTATGACAATTGTCATGATCCGCTACCCGGATCATATGTTTTGTGGATTTTTGAGTAGGTTGGTGCACTTCCTTGTTTTGTTCTGTCACCATGGTTGCTTATTTGTTTCACCTACTCCTTGTTTCCGGACTCAAACCTGTTTGTTGATTACCATCCTTATTCAAGCCTGCCTATTTAGTGACTCGTTCTCGCCTCGTAAATTCGTGTTACACGCAACAAGTGACGACTCCAACTCCAGTTTGTATTTGCTAGCTTCCACGCTAAGCTTCTGCTCCTCTAGTTCCCATGTTAGTATTTATTTATTTTTTTGCCTGTTGTGCCTAGTCCCAGTGTTTCTGTTCCATAGTCTGTTTCATTCGTTATAAATCTTTATTTCTTACCTCCACGCTGTGTCCGTTACCCGACTGCATCTTGGAAGAGCGCCACCAGCATCACGATGCCCCGTAATCATCACATACAATAGTCTTTATTTCATTAAAAAGATACCTAAAATCAAAAGCAAAATATGTTAAGGACAATTGTACAATAAATACATGTATTTATTTTACAAAACACATTTACACAGTTGGTTAAGTCTCAATTCAGCCATGTGCTAAAGTTGCACTTCAGCACATGGCAATCACTCTGGCAGCACCGAGAGAAATTGACTCAAAAATATACCAAGATGAGTTAAGTAAGGCTTAATTTTTCCAAAAATGCACTATGCTGGTGTTAATTTCTATTGGCTTGGCTACTGACATGTTACTAATTATCATTGGCCATTTTAACTTCAGCATTTTAACACCTTTAAATTTGGTTAAAAAAAAAACTACAACATGCACATTTCAGTCAAACAGCTGGTGTGTAATAAGTACAATACTTACAGAATCAACACATTGCAGGGCACAACAGACAGCAATGACTAAAATTACCAACATATCATAAACTATACTGCTATCACCACTGCCATTGAATGTATTGAACTTGCAACTGAATTTTAGACTCAGAAATGTAATTCTAAACAAGATATGAATAAACCAAGATGGCGGCGCCTTGACGGGCTGCGGTTACAGACGCTCATGGTAGAAAGAGAACATTTGGCAAAAAATACCAGACAATTATGTAAATTTCATGGTAGACACTCCGTGATCACTTACGACCGCCAGACAATCCTGGATGTGGATGGATCGGGCCGCTTTGAACTGAAAGATGCGTGTACGTTGGACCACCTCACTAGCATGGGAATACTTCGCCGGCTACATCCAGCGGCCTTTGACGCAGCAGAGTATAGTACCAGCAGGGACCGTTGACGGAAGACACGCAAGCGGTGTGATCGAAAACAGAGGCGCAGATGCCCAGCAGGGCTAACAACAAAGCAAAAGGCTAATCCCCACAGAACACCGCTTCCTTCCATCCTGAAGCTGGATTTAAATGGAAGACGCAAGCCTGCTAGTCTGGGTGAGGAGTCAGTTAAGCTTTTTCTGCTATGACTGTGTCAGAGTTGGACATGCGTTCTACTGAGGTGGCAAATTATGATGCATTCAGTTTATCGCAGCACCACGCAAACAATCGGAAAATTTCCATCATATCAATTCTTAGATATGGTTGAAATTATTTTAAGGGCACTACTCATAATAAACGCAACATTATTAATTTTGCTACTACGGATAATTTGATCAAAAACTCCTTAAAACTTAAAAAGCCCATCTATAATATGGGCTTTTTAAACATAAAATCATTGTCTCCCAAAACATTATTAGTTAATGAGGTCATTAGAGACAACAATCTTAACGTCATCGTTCACAGCGAAACCTGGCTTAAACCAGATGACTTTTTTGCACTAAATTAGGCATCTCCTCCTAACTAAACGAATGCGCATATTGCCCGTCCCCTTAAAAGGGGTGAGGGGGTCGCACTAATATACAACGAAAACTTTAACCTTAGTCCTAACCTAAATAATACATATAAATCATTTGAGGTGCTTACTATGAGGTCTGTCACACAGCTGCCTCTATATCTGGCTGTTATCTACCGCCCCCCAGGGCCCTATTCGGACTTTATCAATGAATTCTCAGAGTTCATTGCTGAGCTAGTGACGCACGCCTATAATATAATTATCATGATAGACTTTAATATCCATATGAATACCCCATCGGACCCACGGTGCATGGCGCTTCAGACTATATTTGATAGCTGTGGTCTTACGCAAATAATATATGAACTCACGCATCGCAACGGTAATACGATATACCTAGTGCTTGTCAGGGGTATCACCGTTTCCAAAGTTATGATACTCCCGTATACTAAAGTAATGTCCGATCATTACCTTATAAAATTCGAGGTTCAGACTCATGTTCGGCAAGCTAATAATAATAATAACTGCTATAGCAGCGGCAACATTAATGCTGCCACAATGACAACTCTTGCTGGCCTACTGCCGTCGGTAATGGCACCATTCCCAAAGTATGTGGGCTCTATTGATAACCTCACTAACAAATTTAACAACGCCCTGCGCGAAACCATTGATAGTATAGCACTGCTGAAGTTAAAAAAGGCTCCAAAAAGACGTACACCATGGTTTACAGAAGAAACTAGAGCTCAGAAATGATCATGTAGAAAGCTGTAACGCAAATGGCGCACGACTAAACTTGAAGTTTACCATCAAGCATGGAGTGATAGTTTAATAACTTACAAACATATGCTTACCTTAGCTCAAGCTAAATATTACTCAGATCTCATCCCCCTTAATAAAAACGATCTTACATTTTTTGTTTAGTACGGTAGCGTCGCTAACCCAACAAGGAATTCTTTACAGTAGCTCCACCCACTCGGCAGATGACTTTATGAATTTCTTTAATAAGAAAATTGAACTCAATAGAAAGGATATTAAAGACAATGCGTCCCAGCTACAACTGGGTTCTATAAACACAGATACGACTGTATATACAGCGGATACTGCTTTCCAAAATAGTTTCTCTCGTTTTGATGAAATAATATTAGAGGAATTGTTACAACGTGTAAATGGAATAAAAGAAAAAACACGTTTACTTGACCCACTTCCTGGGAAACTTATCAAGGAGCTCTTTGTATTATTAGGTCCATCAGTGCTAAATATTATAAACTTATCACTTTCCTCTGGCAATGTTCCCCTAGCATTCAAAAAAGCGGTTATTCATCCTCTCCTTAAAAGACCTAACCTCGATCCTGACCTCATGGTAAACTACCGACCAGTGTCTCACCTTCCCTTTATTTAACAAATCCTCGAAAAAATTGTTGCAGAGCAGGTAAATGAACACTTAGCCTTTCAATCCGGTTTCAGGGCAAATCACTCTACGGAGAAAGCCCTCGTAAAAATGACTAATGATCTATTGCTAACGATGGATTCTGATGCGTCATCTATGTTGCTGCTCCTTGATCTTAGCGCTGCTTTCGATACCGTCGATCATAATATTTTATTAAAGCATCTCAAAACACGAATTGGTATGTCAGACTTAGCCCTGTCTTGGTTTAACTCCTATCTTACTGACAGGATGCAGTGCATCTCCCATAACAATGTGACCTCGGACTATGTTAAGGTAATTTGTGGAGTTCCCCAGGGTTCGATCCTTGGCCCTGGATTCTTCAGCATCTACATGCTGCCGCTAGGTGACATCATACGAAAATACGGTGTTCGATTTCACTGTTATGCTGATGACACCCAATTCTACATGCCCCTAAAGCTGACCAACACGCCGGATTGTAGTCAGCTGGAGGCGTGTCTTAATGAAAAAAAACAATGGATGTCCGCTAACTTTTTGCAACTCAATGCCAAAAAAACGGAAGTGCTGATTATCGGTCCTGCTAGACACCGACCTCTACAACTTTAACATTTGAAAACCAAACATTTAAACAAGGCGACTCGGTAAAGAATCTGGGTATTATCTTCGACCCAACTCTCTCCTTTGAGTCACACATTAAAAGCGTTACTAAAACGGCCTTTTTTCATCTCCGTCATATCGCTAAAATTCGCTCCATTTTGTCCACTAACGACGCTGAGATCATTATTCATGCGTTTGTTACGTCTCGCCTTGATTACTGTAACTTATTATTTTCAGGTCTCCCCATGTTTATCATTAAAAGATTACAGTTGGTACAAAATGCGGCTGGTAGACTTTTGACAAGAACAAGAAAGTTTGATCACATTACGCCTGTACTGGCTCACCTGCACTGGCTTCCTGTGCACTTAAGATGTGACTTTAAGGTTTTACTACTTATGTATAAAATACTACACGGTCTAGCTCCAGCCTATCTTGCCGATTGTATTGTACCATATGTCCCGGCAAGAAATCTGCCTTCCAAGGACTCCGGCTTATTAGTGATTCCCAGAGCCCAAAAAAAGTCTGCGGGCTATAGAGCGTTTTCCGTTCGGGCTCCAGTACTCTGGAATGCCCTCCCGGTAACAGTTCGAGATGCCACCTCAGTAGAAGCATTTAAGTCTCACCTTAAAACTCATTTGTATGCTCTAGCCTTTAAATAGACCCCCTTTTTAGACCAGTTGATCTGCCGTTTCTTTTCTTTTTCTCCTCTGTCCCACTCTCCCTTGTGGAGGGGGTCCGGTCCGGTGGCCATGGATGAAGTACTGGCTCTCCAGAGTCGGGACCCAAGATGGACTGCTCGTACAGAGTCGGGACCCAGGATGGACCGCTTGCCTGTATATCAGTTGGGGACATCTCTGGGCTGCTGATCCGCCATCGCTTGGGATGGTTTCCTGTTGGCTCTGTCACGCCAAATTTCTTCCCCCCTACAAAAACCTTCCCCCCCATTTACTTCCGCGGTCATGATTTATACAGACGTTTTGTTAACGCTATATTATAAAAATGTAACGCTATATTATAAAAATACAGACGTTTTGTTAACGCTATATTATAAAAAACAAAAAAAAACAAAAAAAAAAACATTTTTTTACAAACACAAGCTATGAGATGACACATTTACTACCAGGGTCACGTTTCCTCACGCTTCCTTTGTAAATTGTTTATTTATTTATATATTTTTTTTAATAATATGGCATTAACAAAAGCGTTAACAAAACGTCTGTATTAATCATGACCCCGGAAATAAATGGGGTGGGGGTGTGGGGTGGGGGCTTGTAGGGGGAAGAAATTTTGCGGGACAGCTCCACTATGGACGGGACTCTCGCTACTGTGTTGGATCCACTTTGGACTGAACTCTCCCGGTTGTGTTGGATCCACTATGGATTGAACTTTCACAGTACCATGTTGGACCCGCTCAACATCCATTGCTTTCGGTCCCCTAGGGGGCAGGGGGGGTTGCCCACATATGCGGTCCTCTCCAAGGTTTCTCATAGTCATTATTGTCACCAACGTACAACTGGGGTGAGGTTTTTTTTGCCCTTATGTGGGCTCTACCAAGGATGTCGTTGTGGTTTGTGTTATGGTTTGTGCAGCCCTTTGAGACACTGGTGATTTAAACATCGATTGATTGATTGATTAATTGATTGATTGATTGATTGATTGATATAACAACTGGACAGCAGTTATAATCAGCTATTTTTTTTAATATTGCAATGAGAAATACCCTTTATATCATAAAAAAAAACAATATTTATCAACACACACAAAAGTACTGAAAATTGGAATGGGTATCAATTCCCAATTACTGGGTTACAGATACTGGTTCAAATGTGTACGATTCCCATCCTTAAGTGCACCACAGGGCTAGTGACAGTGTGCATCCCTGTTGTCAAATGAGGACAGCTACTTGTTTTGACTTCATTATCAAATAGAAATTGGATACACCATGTTTGATACACAATACGGAATGACACTTTATTTATGTGTTTTATATATACAAACATGTATATATATATATATATTAGGGGTGGGCAAATTAAAGTGTTAATTACGAGTTAACTCATCAATCTATTAACGCCGACAATTATTTTATCGCACATTTGCGTATGTTGTTTACATGCTTTTATTTTGTTAACGCCTTTTCTTAACAAGATGGCGTCGCCTGCGGCGTCGAGGGGCTCTTGGTAAAGATGGAACATTTGGCAAAAATACCGGACAATTCTGCAAATTTCATGGCTGGCTTACAGCGTGGTCACTCCAGGATCACTTACGACCGCCAGACAATTCTGAATGTGGATAGATCGGGCCGTTTTGGACTGAATGACGCGTGCTTGCTAGACCGGCTAGCTAACATGGGAATACTTTGCCGGCTACATCCAGCGGCCTGTGAAGCAGCGGAGTATATGTGTTGTCTGTCTATTTATGAATAATGCAGACGAGGAGTGTTGGCTGAGTTCTTAACGTTTGCTTTCAGAGCGTGCATATCACAACATACAAGATGCCGTCATGGCGACACAACCTATACCGGGCTACCGCGCATGCTCGTCACTCCTGTTGCATGCTGGGTAGGGTAGTTCTTTTTTCCCTGGCTCATAACATCACAATATAGTACCATGTATATGCGGTATATGCGTTCAGTTTATCAAAGCACCAAGCAAACAATCGGAAAATTCCCATCATATCAATTCCTAGATATGGTCATAATTATTCTAAGTGCACTACGCAGAATAAACACAACATTATTAATATTGCTACTACGGATAATTTGATCAAACATTCCCTAAAACAGGCCACTACCTATAATATAGGTTTTTTAAACATAAGATCCCTGATAAAAAAAATGTTTCTGCTGTTACCTCAGAAATTGCCTGTTCAGATGTTATGATTGTGGCTCAGAGATTTGTATGTAGATTATATTTATTTTCCAAAACAAACAGGATAACTTAAATACCCTGGCAGTGACAATAAGCTTAAATGTTTGTATTTACATTTTTTGAGTTGATTTTCATAAAATATGCTATTTAACTGCTACTGTTTAACAAGGACTGATTTAAATTGTGTTTGCACAACAAATGTTTTGGCGCTTTTGTTCATGTGGGAGAATATTCCAATAAAGGTGCACTACACACTACTTTTGAATTCATTATTGGGCTTTGCGTATACAATGCAGTTAATCGCGATTAATCGGAGAAATAGTGCGATTAACTTCAATTAAAATGTTTAATCGTTGCCCAGCCCTAATATATATATATATATATATATATATATATATATATATATATATATATATATATATATATATATATATATATATAGTTCAAAGTCTACACATTTTTAGTATAATATGGACATTGTTTTTTTATGGAGAAATTTCCTTCAAGATACAAACTTCTCTTTCTACAAACCCTATTAAAGAACCAATAAGGTTTGTAAATCAAGGCTCTACTGTATTTAATTCTTATGTCAATATCAACTGTCTTATATTACCACACATTCCTATTTACAAATGTTTACAATTGTATGTGCAAGACTAAGCTCATACAACCTTTGAGTTAAAAAGGGTAACAAAGCCTATTAAGTCAATGCCCAAAGATGTAACAAATTGAGATGCGTCTTTAAAATGGATCTCAATGCTGCCGTGGTACAACAGCAGCAGGAGCAGATCCTTATTAAGTGGATGCTGTCAAGAGCCTGGAATAATTTGACTAGACTGCTTGTCACAGCTGCTAAGAAGACATGTTTAGGTCTAAGGCACATTTAGTTATCGTTTAAACACATATATCATGTCACCACACTGCTGCCGGTGACCGGAGACACAAATAATGTGTGCAATGCTGCTCTTCAGAAACAATCATAATTGGGGGATTAAGTCAAAAAAAACACTCGGTAGCCTTGAGCAAGCTCGGTTCTTTGACTGGTGATGAATACAAGGTAGAGCATGTTGTTACCCTTATTTGTGTTGCTTTTACTTTGTGTGGAAAAAAATGTCAGGCATCAGATTATGTTGTGTTGTTTATCTCAATAATTCCCAAACTTACTGTCTCATAACTAAGACAGTCGCTGTGTTTCATATGGGTGTAGTGGTATTGTAGGCACCGCGCTATTAAAGTTTCAAAGTCTTGGTGTGTAGTTGTTATTTTTGCGCTTAAGCGTTGACTGGGTCTTAACATAAACTACATCTCCAAGAATCCTCTGTGCAGCGCGGGGTCGACGAGGTGGGGTCGTGGGACGCAGTAAGCAGGAAGTGAAGTGCTAGTAGCAAATAAAATAAAATGTTTTTTTTGGACATTTCTTTAAAAAAAATCACAAAAATCCGTCCACAACTGTTTTAATTAACAAACAGATAAACAAACCCAGGAGAAAACAAAACGTCTTTGGCGAAGGTAAGAAAGTCTGCATTCTGCAAAAAAAGTGTCCCATCGCAACACATGGAGGAAAATAGAAAAATAAAAAACTGTATACCACGGGAAATAAGTGTAAACTGAAAGCTGCTTGATGACTTCTCAATCTAGCCATCCATTTTTCTACCGCTTGGCTTTCGCAATGTCCGGTGGAGGAAGGCTGAAGTCGCTACTTCATACAACGTCAACCAGAAAACATATATGAAGCCATACTTGAGCTCACTACATTATTAAAAGTTAACTTGTCAGTTAACTTTTCAGAGAAACAGAATTTTCCAAACTAATACAAACTTGTCCACTGTGGAGGACATTGCTTCTCAGAAAGTAAAAGTAAAAAAAAAAAAAGTGAACATTTATTGTTTTACGCTGGCTGTTTAGATTGTCACTTTACAGCCAGGCCTTGCGTTGAAGTGGCGACTTGTCCAGGTGCGTACCCCGCCTTCCGCCCGATTGTAGCTGAGATAGGCGCCAGCACCCCCCGCAACCCCAAAAGGGAATAAGCGGTAGATAATGGATGGATGGACTTTAAAGACACTCTACTGTAATTTTTTTATACATAGATTTTTTGAAAGAGTGGATGCCCATGCACAATTTACAGTTGAAAATACATGTTTGTCGTAATAAATATATAAACATTTTAGCATTATGTTGGTGTTCAATTACAGTAAGTGTGTTTTTCTTAAACATTCCTGCCTCTTCTTTTTACACGCAATGCGTTTTTAAGTCTTTTTTTGGCATATACACAATTATATAGTAACAGGACCTCTTCACCGTAATAAAATCCATCCATTCATGTTCTTTTACTTATCCGAAGTCGGGTCGCGGGGGCAGCAGCCTAAGCAGAGAAGCCCAGACTTCTATCTCCCCAGCCAATTCATCCAGTCCTTCCCGGGGGATTCCAAGGCGTTCCCAGGCCGGCCGGGAGACATGGTCTTCCCAACGTGTCCTGGGTCTTCCCCGTGGCCTCCTACCGGTCGGACGTGTCCTAAACACCTCCCTAGGGAGGTGTTTGGGTGGCATCCTGACCAGATGCCCGAACCACCTCATCTGGATCTTCTCAATGTGGAGGAGCAGCGGCTTTACTTTGAGTTCCCCCCCGATTGCAGAGGTTCTCACCCTCATAAAATATGATATTTTGATACTATTACATCCCTAGTGTGCTAACTCATTACAAGTGAAGTTAGTACACACACACACACACACACACACACACACACACAGTCTTTTTCGTGAGCTCCAAAACGTTTACCACTGTGTTGCTACAGGTGGACAGCTAGCTGGAAACACAGAATGGTGAGTGTGGAGGGACGGAGCCAAGGAGCCAACAGCAGGGTCGGACAAATGCCGGTCCTACCCGCAATGGCGGCCAGGAGGCGGGGCGTGCGGCGGAGAGAGGAGGCGGGACTCACTCAGAGCGACGCTCCAGCCAGCCAAGTCAGGTGCGTTCACCACACACCTGCGCTCAATCTGCTCCTCTATTGTAGCATCTGTGTTTCCCGTCGTTTTTCTTCAAGCACTTTGGTGTATTTTTCGACGAGGGCCCAGATGACGTCATCATCCTCCGCTTCCGCCTGTGTCTCCCAGTTGGACACCAATGTGGCGGACTCCCAGCCGCCGTCACCGTGTGGGTTGCCGTGACACTGGACACAAGACGCGTCATAGCAGGTTTGACTGGTGTTTATTAGTTCAATAAACTTGTCTTCTTCTGGCCATCCGATCGCGTCACTTTTCAGCGCGCGGGCTTTTCCTGCTTGCCGCCGCTGCACGCCTTTCGGCGTCCGGCGTTTGCGTCCATTGCGGGGGGTCGTCATCTCACTCTCTTGTCCTCGATCGTTGTGCTCGTTGTCGGTTTGCCGTCGTGTCCTCGCCTACTCCTCCCCGATCGTTCCTCCTTCCCCTCATTTGTGCTGTAACAATAGATGAGCAGATTGAGCGCAGTTGTGTGGTGAACGCACCTGACTTGGCTGGCTGGAGCGTCGCTCTGAGTGCGTCCCGCCTCTTCTCTCCGTCGCACGCTCCGCCTCCTGGCCGCCATTGCGGGTAGGACCGGCATTTGTCCGACCCTGCTGTCGGCTCCTCGGCTCCGTCTCTCCACAGTGAGCTTACCTCTGGAAATGGAAACACAGTCCTCTGGGATTTGTCCTCTTCCTGCCACTCCAAATAAAGGGGCTCCCGGGACCGAGGTTGTCGTTCCCAAGCGGGTTTCACGGTGCAGCTCCTGTTCTCAGCTTGTCACATTCCAATTAGTACTCTCCTTTATCTGTGAGCGAGAAGCCGACCGCCTGTGACTTACATCAGGAAGCAACACCCTCCTACCACAGACACTGCAGCCTGACCTTCACCAAAGGCTACCTGTGCTTCAGCAGACAGATGTCCAACAGGAGGCCGTCGTCCGTCGCCACCACCGCCCTACTCTTCCTTCTCCTTACAGTGCAGGTGGTTGGTTAAGGACGCGGTGTGCACTGGCATTCTACCCGCTCCCCCCACCTGATAAGTGATCACACCCAGGGCACTGGTGCGGTAGCCGGGGTACCTGAGCCAGTTTCCCCCCCCCCCCGACGATCAATTGGATGTTCCCACATCCCTCATTATTGGTGATTCCATTGTTCGGCACCTCAGCATGAGGGAGGCGCTCACTCGGTCGTTTCCCAGTGCCACCATTATGGACGTAACGGAGAAAATACCAGACATCCTAAAATCCCACCCGACGATGAAACCGTCCATCATCCACACAGGGACAAACAACAGCACTCTTCCAAGCGCCTCCAGGGGAGTTGGAGCTGTCATTTTTCTTCCTTATTTTGGTTATTTTAGTTGGGCGCCAATGTGGGACTCTCGTGTGCCGGCTCGAATCACCTGCGGGACCCCAGCTGTGAGGTGATACAATTTGTTGATTGTGATTTGGTTGCTTTTCAGCAGTATAGGGTTTGAAGGCTTTTCAATCCAGCGTGTCTCTGCTTCCCAGGTCTCCTCTCTCCTCATGGTCTCCAACGCTGCTGATAAAGAGACAACTCGTTTCAGCTGAGAAATCTCCTCACCTATCGTTGCTTCATAGCCGGTTCCTGCACATGCCCTGCCCGCAGAGGACACCTGGACCACACCCCTTCCACAGCAATTTTCAGATAAATATAGTCCAAAATGTTGTCGGCTTTTTGCCACACTGCATTGCGGAATTTACACTTTCTGTCCCTCACCTAAAATGTGCACCTTGTCGGAAACCAGTACAGAATTTTCATTTTAGTACAGGTCGGATCGGAATACAAATACACATACTGTATTTTTCGGATAATAAGTCGCTCCAGAGTATATGTCGCACCGGCCGAAAATGCATAATAAAGAAGGAAAAAAACTTATACCATATTTCCTTGAATTGCCGCCGGGGCGCTAACTAATTTAAAACCTCTTCTCACCCCTGCGCTTACCAAAGGCATTCGGTAAAAGTAAGCATGCGCTAATTAATTTAAAACCTCTTCTCACTCCTGCGCTTACCAAAGGCATGCAGTAAAAAATTTGAGTGTGATGTAAGGATACCATCATAAAAAGTACATTTAATTAAAAAAAACATTATTATGGTTATTATTTTCTGCCCCGAATATTCCACTTAAAACCCTTGTTACATTAAATGACTTTAAAGCTTCTGTGAAAGGATTGCAGTCTACCTTGTCTGTATGCACATGTGTCATATGAGCAAGTTTTAATGTTGTAAATGTGATGTTTTATGTGTTATTTACTGTTTTTAATGTAACCTTGCTGCTGCCCTCTTGTCCAGGTCTCCCTTGTAAAATAGATATTTGATCTCAATGGGATTTTACCTGGTTAAATAAAGGCTAAATAAAAAATCAATGAAAAATGGTCTTACCTTTACTTATAAAGGAAATCGATGCCTGCTCCTTCTGATCAAAAGCATCGATAACTTGTTTATAGAAGTATTCCTTATCTTTCTTCAGTTTTAAAAGTCTCTCAGAAAACTGCTATCAGACCGCTGCTATCAGTTAGCTTGGGTGCGGGCGACAACATAATTATCTTCGGGACAACTCCCCCTCTCGTTCTGCTCCGTGAGTGATCTCTTTAGTTAGTTATTGTATAAATAATACACTGGAACATGCTTTATTTCAGCCCGGTTGTTTAAATAGCCAGCATAGGTGCTAAAAGGTCCATCGAGCACCCGCCGCGTCATATCCGTCCCAGCACAATACAGGTCACTTTTTTCACCTCTTCTGCAGCCAAATAGTCGCAAGAAGGATCGTTAGCGCCCTCTACCACCAGGAGGCGGGAGTCATTTAATGACATTTAACAGACGCAGCTAGGGTATTGTGACGGTCTCAAGCCGTCGTCTTGCGGGTTGCCAGGACCACCAAGAAAGGACATGGCTTGAACAGTTTGACTTTGTTTATTTTTCAATAAAACCTCAGTCTAGGTCACTCTTCCGCTCCTCCTCTCCGCTCGCTCGCCGTATCCTCGCCGCCATCTTGTGTGCCCTGCCTGTCTGTCGGACCGTCAGCTCCACAGGTATATTAATAAAACATAGCTGCTTACTGTTATTTTAGCATTCAATAGCTTGGACCTTAAATCCTTCTGAATAGCTCTTAATCTTCTTCCCTTTTGGCGATTTCAAATTATTGAAATCAGCCTCCTCTATTTTGAAAATGATGACAGGGGAAGTGTCATTCGTGACGTCACGAATTTGACCTGGTACTAATTCAAGGCAGCCGCATACTATATGCCCTGTGGCAATTCAAGGAAATACGGTATACGTCGCACTGGAGTATAAGTCGCATTTTGGGGGGAAATTCATTTGATAAAATCCAACACCAAGAATAGACATTTGAAAGGCAATTTAAAATAAATAAATAATAGTGAACAACAGGCTGAATAAGTGTACGTTATATGACACATAAGTAACCAACTGAGAAGGTGCCTGGTATGTTAACGTAACATATTATGGTAAGAGTCATTCAAATAACTATAACATATAGAACATGCTATACGTTTACCAAACAATCTGTCACTCTAATTGCTAAATCCCATGAAATCTTCTTCCTCGATGTCGCTTCTAAACATCTCTGCCAACTCCAAAGGTATGCCCCGCTTCCTCTTGTCGTTTTCTGCTGCATATTTCACTACGTCCAGTTTGTAATCTGCAGTACATGATTTCCCTTTCGGTGCCATTTTTGTTCAGCCCTTCTCAATCTTTATAAGTTACTGCCAACGATGAAATGATCCATTTTAGCATATAGCAGTTAGCATTCCATGACCCTCCCCCGCCAAATTCTTATTGGTTGACGTGTATGTGACGATTGCTGACGTGTATGTGACGATTGCTGACGTGTGTGTGACGATTGCTGACATTTTCTTCGTCTCTTCCGCGAATGAGATAAATAATATTATTTGATATTTTACGGTAATGTGTTAATAATTTCACACATAAGTTGTTCTGGAGTATAAGTCACACTATGAAAAAAACTGCGACTTTTAGTCCGAAAACTACGGTATTTGTCACATGGTTTCTAATAAAGTGCTGCAGACTATAAACGAACTATGACAGCATCGCTACTCAGTCACTTCATGAAAACGTATGTACTGTAATCATTGATCTACTGTACGAATAGGACATAAAGATTTGCGCAGAAAATGTCTTAGTTCAGTTTCTCTTTTTCTCGAACAAGGCTGAGAATCTGCTCATACATATCTGAATGTAGGGATTGACTGGACGTGACCTGTGGGACTTTGAGATCCCAGAGCTTAAAGACTGACTCTGCAATGACTTAAATGGAAACACTCAGCTGTCTTATTAAATGAAAAACAAGCTAATGTGTAAGCACACATGCACACAGACCTCCAACCGTATCATTAGCACAACATGAAAATGCAAGTAACTCCAACCTTAACCATAAGACCATATGCGAATCGTCTTCATAATAGGCCAATTTTGCAATTGAAACTGAAGATTCATGTGTTATGATTCGAAACTAAAAAACTTCATTCATTTATAGGTGCTACAATAAAACCACATGATCCCATGATTACCTTGGTGGTCTTGGCTTGCAGACGTTACACAATGGAAAAGAATGGTCAGATGAATCAGCAATCCAGCTGTGCTTTGTCCTTGAAATGTAGAAACCACGACTAATGACAACAGGCCCAGCAGTCACTGGTTTTGGGTCGTAATTATGGATAACCTGCACTTATGCGATTGAGTCAATAATGCCAAGAGGATATTTTGTAGGAAAACATGTCCTTTTGTTTTTCATATCTAAACAAAGCACATTTAGTACTAATTAGTGCACTGCATTGTACAAACTGTTGCCTTTTGTATAGTAGTCATCAGCGAGTGTTTGATACGTTTGGCCCCAACACATGCTCATTGGACCTCTATAGTGTTTACACAATTTAAAGGGAAACTGCATTTTTTTGTTTTAAGTTTGCCTCTCATTCACAATCCTTATGTGAAACATTCATAATAACATGTTGTACTTACCGTATTTTGCTCATTTGAAGAATTACCGAAACATTTTGGCGGTGCATTGATTTTGCAGAGCACATAGGAACGTTCGCTATTTACTTCAACAACTACTAATCATGCAGACTTCATGAAAGCCAACAACGACTGCTTTGGAAAAAATGTTGATCCAGAACATTATATATTTGAACCTAAATATAAGAAAGATGAGCTACAGGTTTTAGGCGCTGAGTGATAAGCAGATCCAGATCTAGCTAAACACTATCATGTGGCAGTATTGCTAAGTACTAAGCAAGAAATACACACTACTAACATAATAACACAATTACGTACTGTACAATGTCTGCTCTCACTGGGATGCAGACTGTTGGGATGTTTATTTTTTCAGCACGAGACTTTTGTACACTGTGTAGATGATGAATTTATGATAATCCTAACTCCTGAGGTATAAAAATGCTGGTAGTAAAGAAGCATCTTGTCGTGTCGTCCTCACAATGTCTTTGGGTCTAATTTGAATGTCTGATTTGAATTTCAAAGTTGACCAAATTCTGAACTAAAAGTAGTTCCTCAGGGTTAGAGCTCCTAATAAGATTGTCGCTAATATCTTGACAGGTAAATTAAGTATTTTGGTGGTTTTTGGATGTTTACAGAGCTTCATAAGAATAAATGATTCAGTCGAGCACAAGCCATATTTTACAATTCAGACTGCACCAAAGCAGATAAGCGTGTGTTCTTGCCTCACATAGGGTTATGTGATTGATAGGCAACCTTACAGAAAAGTGTCAAAATACCACCTGAGAAGACAAAAACAACAACTACAACATTAAGTACACTTTTTTAAAGGCATTGCCCAGGAAAGGTTAAATGCTGAACTGGTCTGTTTGGAGTGTGACTGTGTTCCCAAAAGGAAAAGTGCATCATACATTGGAACTTCCTAATCTTCTACATGATACTGGATGATGTCTCCTTTGTTTATGTTCAGATTTTTTTTTTTTTTTTTGCCATAGGATATAATTGAAATGCAGTCATCCATTCTAGTGTGAAACTGAAGCTCCTATAATACACTTCACTGGTACAGGTGTCATAGTTTGTACCTTGACAATCAAAATAAAGCACATACTCACCTTCTGAGAACAAATGTTTGACTCTATTAAACACGTCTTTTTCTTGCAAGCGAAGTCTGTCCACGTACATTAAAAACAGCAAACTCTTCTTCTTTTATTATAAGAAACTCCTATGTACTGCTTTTGCTGCTCCATTTTTAGCTCCATGGTCTTCTGTGGCGGCATCTCCCTAAAGACAAATAAAAAGCTACACAGGCTTGTGAAGTTAATCCTCACAAGATGTTCTCGACTCTCTTCAGGTCGATTCTTGAACTGACCTCTGAAATTCTGTGAGACTTTCAATGCATGTTTTTCCTGAACATTTTGGTCAAAGTCAACATTTTTACGATTTCGATGGCATTTTAGAAGTGCCGCTGCAGTTCATCTGGATTATTCACCATCATTGGCTCACCTGCAAACCATAAGCGATACTTTAACCTTTATTTTGATGATGAACACACCAATCAAAATTTCAATTTTTGTTTAAATTTAAACACAGGAAACTCATGTCCTAACAATTAGAGCCTGATCTACTAGGATCCAAATGAGTGTTCAATTGTGTGTGCAAACTATAACATTGTGTGTACTATTAGTGAGTGTGCAATTGATAACACCTGCAAAAGTGGTGCGGACTGATTTTCAATGCGCTACTCCATTGTCACCATGGAGACAGTCATTTCCCTACTCATTTATGACATCATATGGTCCAACCAGTGACGTTTGGCAGCACACAAATATAGTACCAACCACCTGTTCCAGGCTATATTGAAGTTTGATCCAAAAACATAACCTATTTTTAGCACGACAAAGATGCACTGTGATGTCCGTCTGGATCATTCTGGAGAACAAGAAAATGCAAATCTTAAACATTTTTTTTCATATAGGAGATATATTGATATACATCCCATATGAGAATACGAACACCATTTAAAAAATGCTAGCAGACACAAAAACGTATCAATTAAATTTATTTTAATTAGCCCCTTCCCAGCAGGCACAAGACATTAAAACAATGTTGAGAACTTGCTGAATTAGGTTCTGACATTGAGCAAGTCAAACCAAACGTTGGAACAGCATGCTTTTTGACAATGTTTAATCAATATTTGTTTCTGACATAGATTTGACGGTTGAATTTTGGTCATTTTCTAACCAATATTCTACCACACATGTACAACATTGAAACAACATACTTTTTGACAACGTTTATTTAATGACGTTGAATTGACCATCGGAATTCGGTCATTTCCCAACCAACAACGTGGATCCAACGTTAGACATCAACGTTATCTCAATTTACAAATACAACTATTTTGCAATGTCGTTTTAAAGTCAGTTTTAAAGGACATGTATGTATAATCAACGTTGTTAACGTCTTGTGCCTGCTGGGTTATGTCATTTAGCAGTTACAGTATAAAATGACATCGCTGAATAGGCAATATGTCTATTATAATTTATGACAGTCCAAATATTTTGACACGCACACTGACATTTCTCACAGCCATTTTGTGAGCAACGGTCTCAGTTTGATCAAACATTTCAAAAGCGGTAGGTATCGACACAAAACAGCGGGCCCAGAGGAGTTTGAGTTATGATGAATCACACTGCAAGTGCTGAAATAATTTATGTGCATCTCCTATTCCCAGTATTGTGGACGCTCTGATAATCAGCATCTCTTCTGCATACACATGAAGACAGACACGCTAAATGGATTGCGCTCGCTAGTTTGCTTATTTAAGAGACGCAATCCTCTGCCCACAATCTTAGTCAATCAGCTATACTTGCAGGCATTTTATAAACACAAATATTTAGTAATTGTGGCCCATGTGGTAAAAAAAGAGCCACATTTTACTTTCTATAGCAGTGGTTTTTAAAGTACCACCTCAGAAAAAACACCATAGTGAACCACATTAAAATACAGTAGTGTAGTAGGGCTAAATATTAATTAAAAACAAGTCAGCTGTTTTAATTATAAAGCATATTAAATACTTTTGGCCACTGTAACATTACATACAGTTTGAAGAGTAACACTGTGTTTGAATATTTACTCAAGTGATTCTTGGGCATATCACAAGATGGAGCCCGCAGTTTGAGAATCACTGTTCTATTTGTTCCATGCACCCCAAATTATAAATAAAGTTGAAAAATAGAGTTATTATCCATGGAAAAGTGATAAACCTTTTTTTAAAATTCGAATATAACAGCCTGCCTTGAATTATAACCCCCTTCTTTTTGTGGTATACAAAAACCCACGCCCCGGACTATGACATTCACATAGGTGCTGCTTTAGCTCCCCACAATTATTTTTTGTTGCAAGAATCCAAGTTTAAATAAGTGTTTATTTTGAAAAATAAATAAATCCATAGTATAGAAAAAGGTTCATGAGGTGAAACAAGAAATAATGTGCTTCTGTGTCATTTCCAGCGTCACACAAGTCGAGGATTGTTTGATAATCCCCTTCATTCAATTTCTTTTCAACATTCTTTCCTCCCCAAGCTATGTTTAATAACATGGAAGCAATGAAACACAAACACTAAACAAAAGTTTGTAGCGATTCGTAACACATGAGGATTGGGCTTCCGGTTCTACTGTAACAATCAACCACTGAGTTATATGAGTGTGCTTAAAAATCCAAGCTGCGTTTAATAACTTGTTATATATATATTTATATATTATTCCTACAAATACATAGTTTTCAGCAATTTGTAAAACGTCCACTTTCCTCAGTAAACCAAAAAAGCTAGAAATAACCGTGAGTGGAAGAAAAAAAACAAGACAAAAGCTTTCAGAAAAAAGTCACATGAACATAAGAGAATGAAAAAAAAAAAAACATTAAAAAAAACAACATACTGTACAAACACTAATAATCTAACTAACATCCTGTCTAATAATTTAAGAAAATAGTGTCTCTAAAACGTTCATATTGCTTTGTACCTCCAATGGAAGTTCTAAGGTGGCATCGCTTTGGGACGTCACTCCAGAGGTTGCCGGGTCGACTGCAGCCAATTGCATGCAGCTGTAAGCAGGAGGGGAGACGCTGGTGTGTCTTGTGTGGTCTCCCTTTTTGGCAGTTTAAAAAATACAAAGACAAAGGACAGTGGCGCTACTACAGCACTGCTCCTGGGGAAGGAGCCGGGGGTGTCTCACTCTTTACAGCATAACTTGAAATATCACATTAGGTCTCGTGTGCGTCTTTGTGTGTTCGCTTGTCAGCCATCAGTCTTCTCAAAGGACAAACTGGGAAGAGTCAGTAGCATGGGGTTGGCGTTGGGGTCCTGTCCAGGACCTTCTCCGACACCGAGATCTAAAGAGTCCTTCGAGTCACTAGAGGGCGCTCTCCGCCTCAGGCATGTGTCCCAACTGGGCAAGGGCGGCGGCAACCCTGACGGCGGCTCCGGTCCGTCAGGCGGATCCACAGAGATGCAAGGTGGGCTCATCTTCTTTTTGCGGCGTGGTGAGAGCAGCGAGGTCTGATTCTGGCTGTGGATCTGCAGACTGTCGGCCTGCGACACGAAACCAGAAGACGTGGACGTGGTGTTGTATTGGGGGCGGGACTCCACCACGGAGCAGACCTCCACCGAGTGGCGCCGCGGGTCGTCCAGCCAGGAGTAAGGGCGAAGGCGGGGCAGGAGGACGCTGCGGCCTTGTGTGTCAACACTGTGGAACCTCTTCAAAGGCCTCAAGCGAGGGCTCCCGCTTTCTTGACAGTGCGTGTTGTTCTCGTAGTCCTCTCTGGCGCCGACGCTGCTGCTACTGCCGAATTCGTCAGTCTGGATGACGTCATCGCTCCCGGCCCCGGTAATAAGGGACACTTCCTGATCCACGGATGCCTCGTTTTGTCGCTGCGGCCTCACCGGTAAGGGCGTAGGTGAGTCGAAGCGGCCGTGCACACCGCTGGGGCGCGAAGGTTTCGGGGACGCCCCCGGTGTGGCCGGGACCAGACAGAGCGCAGGCTGCTCTTGCTGGTGATGGTGGAAGGTAAAGGGTGAGGAGGTGGAGGATGAGGAGCCAGAGAGATGTGGAGGGAGGCCAAGAGAAGCCGCATTCACAAGTCCTTCACTGCTTCCCTCTCCATCCGAGCACAGGGCCTCCTGAGAGTCAGTAGACACTGCGACCTGCAAGACGAGGCACGGGGGAGAAAGGTGGGATGAAATATTTAGGGCGGGATGGATGAGGACGTGTGAGATAAATGTGCAATGAGAAGAGGGATTGGTGGAAGTACGAGGGATTAGAAATGAGGGAAGGAACCTGGTAAGTGGGACTTGATGAGGATGAGAAGTCATAGTTTGGGTCAAGGTTCACAAACTGGGCAGATGTCATTGTTTTTATTTATTCTGTACCGAAAGTCAGACTGGACCTACAGCATTCGTGCATTATGCTATCCTGTACATTATTTCACATTTCTTTAGTTTGCTTTTATGATCTGTTGCTGGGTTTGTAAACAAGGTCACAATTAGTTAATTAAGTCAAGACATCCATTAATCCATCTATTTTCTACTGCTTGTCCCTTATGGGGTTGCGGGAGGTGCTGGAGCCTATCTCAGCTGCATTCGGGCAGAAGGCGGCGTACACCCTGGACAAGTCGCCACCTCATCACAGGGCCAACACAGATAGACAGACAACATTCACACACTAGGGCCAATTTAGTGTTGCCAATCAACCTATCCCCAGGTGCATGTTTTTGGAGGTTGGAGGAAGCCGGAATACCCGAAGAGAACCCACGCAGTCACTGGGAGAACATGCAAACTCCACACAGAAAGATCCTGAGCCCAGAATCGAACCCAGGACCTTTGTATTGTGAGGCACATGTACTAACCCCTGTTCCACCGGGCTGCTCTAAGTCTAGACAATAAAGGAAAATTTAGTCGTTATGTTTGCCAGCCTTGACAGGGTTGCTTCTGTACTACAAAATAAACTGTATTAATGATAACCGCTGTAAAACTCCCAATGGTTAGTATTACCATATTACATTCAAATGATCCAAAAACGATAAAATTATGGAAACCAACTAGCGTTACATTGCTAGTTAGCTCAAATGCTAACATGTAAACAAGAGAAACAGTCGTCTTTTCCCCGAGTCAAGTGAAGCTCAGAGCTCAGAGATGTTCAGCGGTGTTGCCGCTCAGCAGCCGTTACGTATCTCAAATGGCAGACCGAGTTTCTCCGCTTCTGTCTTTCTGAAAGGTTGGAATAAAATGCTTACGCTTTACTAAATCTCTTATCACTTGATTACAAGCAAATTCTTGAGATCTCTTATGGTGAAGTGAATTATATTTATATAGCGCTTTTCTCCATTGACTCAAAGCGCTTTACATAGTGAAACCCAATATCTAAGTTACATTTGAACCAGTGTGAGTGGCACTGGGAGCAGGCGAGTAAAGTGTCTTGCCCAAGGACACAACGGCAGTGACTAGGATGGCGGAAGCGGGAATCGAAACTGGAACCCTCATGTTGCTGGCACGGCCACTCTACCAGCCGAGCTATGTCACCCCATGGAAGTCGACTGCACTATTACAGTACACATCAAACAGTGGCGGGGGCGTTCAGCAGCCGTTACGCATCAAGTGGTCATCCGGTGTAAGTTAGATTGGGCTTGCATGTGCTGAAACCACGGGCGTGTAATGATTTGCCAAAACTTGGTCAACAATCACAGCTACGAACTTTAGCTTTGTTGTTAGCATTCCGTTCTTCTGTCTTACGTTGTCGTTCCATGTAGCTCACGCCAAAGCCGTGTTATTGATGTCAAAGATGAAGTACATCTTGGATCAAGAGCGTTAATCTTTACTTTGCCCCGACATCTGATAGGCAATAAAGTCTTAGTGTCAGATGTCTGATGCTACGTCCTGTTGTTGTCTTTTGATACCGCTCGTGTTAAAGCCTCATCGATGTGGACACGTGTTACTGATGAGGCAAGAGTTGAAGTCCATCACAAATTTACTTTGCCAAAAGTTGTTAGATGTGAGATTGTTGTGGTAAATATAGCACTGAGGTAAGCAGGTTGTGTTGTTGTTAGCATCGTTCACCCTTAACCCAGAAACGGAAGTCCTGCTTGCTGAAAACCTTTATCGATTGCCACAATATCATAATAGAAAATTAGACAAATACTGCACTATAATACATCTAATACATACATAAAACTTGATTTAATACCAAATTTAGGCCAAAAACTAGTACAATATGCTTAAAAAAGGCACAAAAAACAATCCGCGATGCATTGAAGCCGCAAAGTAGCGAGAAATTACTATGTTGTTCAAGCAGTGGTGTGCCGTCAGGACCAGCCAGGACTTCTGTGCTGGCCTAACATAACCAGAAATCATGATCATAATTACATATAAAATATATATTTTTATTTACTTTCCCCAAATATCCAAAAGTATTCATATTCTCTTCATGTCATATTATGTTCCTTCCAGCGCTGTTGTTTTTAGTTTTAGTTTGTATCCGATCAGAATTCAGGTAGCTTATGTTGCCGTGCTGTACCAAATCTGCCCGAGGCCTTCAAAATCAACAATGCGGGCATCTGTGCACTGTAAGTGTGATAGACAATTTCGATAACCAATCAGATCACATGTTGTTGACAGTATTCTCTCTACGTATCTCTCTCGTCCGGGAAAACCAAAGTCTTTGGGTTCCGGGGGGAGTATGGTTGCAAAGCTGAAACTTAAAGGAAGTATCCAACCACAACTTGCAATTTAGCAGGAAGCGGGAAGTGTTGACCCACAAGGAAGGAGAACAAAACATTAATTAGGTAGCAGATATACATTTGCAAGGCCATTTTCAAGAAGGATATTTAAAGAGAACCTACATCTTGTGAGACCATGTCGGCAATGAAATTGGGAAATGGCCGCCATTTCTCCTCGAATCAACCACCTACGAAGTGCTATACGGCCTCAAATAGGTTCAACAAATTGTGAGTTCAAATAGTTTATTTCTTTATTTTTTCATGTTTTGCTATTTTAATTTTGACAGTACCACATAATATATGTTTTAATTGCTGATGCAGGTTTATTGATTTTTAAATGCGCCAGAAAATAACCTGTTCTTTACACTGTTGACAGGATTCAATGTCCAGTAGTGCGTACATGTGTTTCTGTGTAGTATATCTCAAACAATAGACATGTGGTGACATCAATGATGGTATTTTAAGAGGTCATCATTGAAGTCGGACATCACTGAAAGCCAAAGTGGGAAACGCACTGTCCGCCACTGCATTCAAGTAATGTTTTGTGGGTAATGCAGCATCTTGAAAGAGGGACACAGACTCTTTTAAACTTCACTGCCAAATGTAAGACGCCAACACCAGTCCTCAGCTCCAACACCACATTTCATTCCACTGTGGCTCTCGTTAAAACAACAACACAATACTTCCTCATTATGCACCAATCATGGTCGCGGCGCCCAAGTTGCGTGTTTTTTTTTGGTTTTTCAAACTTGCTGAGATCGACATGACGATTTGTTTAGAACTTTTCATATTGACGCATTTGTTACTTCAACATTCGTATTTGAGTATTTAAAGTACTCATCCACTCATCTTGAACACCACTTAATTCCATGAAAATAAAAGTTCTTTAAGCACCAGGACTGCTTCAAAAGTATTTATTTGGCAGCGGTTGATAAAATGAGGCTATAATAAATGTATTTGTGTCGACCCGTTTAATAAGTAAATAGTGTCATTCTTGTACAGTAGGAAGGGTATTAATATGGCCCCATTTCCCTGACACATGAAACATGACGAATGGAGTTTGGTGGGGGAGACTGTAGCATTGACCTTTCAGCAGTAGAGTATTGAATATGTGTTTTGTGGCGATTCTGACTTTGACCGCAGTTGCCGCTTTCCATCATTTTCAGCACACTGCATTGCAAAATTATCAACACCCCCTTCCCCCCCTCTCATGGGAGATTCACCCAGGAAAGGGGCCATATGATTCCAAATAAAAAAAATGATCTGTTCATATGCTTTTAGCATATTGCTTGCCAGTAAACACAGTGAAGCCTCTAACCTTTGACCTTCCGCACAAAACATCTGTAATGTTGTAGTAGCGATCTGCGTCATTTACCGCCCACTTGTTAAATCGTATTATGCTTCCATGTCAGTGTGCGTGGCAAATAATCGGCGGGTGGACAGGACGTGCCACCGCAGCAACGACGCTAGTTAAAACTCATACAATGTCCTCGAGTTGTGATTGACTCTCATCCTTATTGAACACTGAATGGGTAAAAGAGGAGATTTAAATTGCTCCACTTTGCTGAGGGGTCAACTTGAGTACGTTCACACACGAACATGGATGAGTTTCAGACAGGGTTCATGTTGAGGAATAATGGCTTCTCTTGCATGAGCTTTAAGGGTGTGACCACAGAGACACCCAGTGGTCACATACTGCACAGAAGGAGTGCGTACTAAAAAAAAATGCAATATACAAGTGGTCTTTAAAGAGCACTCTGACAGGTTTAGCCAGGTAGTGGATACAAAAGTGCTCCATCACACTGTACAAAAACAAGTCTCATTCTATGGAGCGCATGTGTTGTTTCACAATCGCCTGAGTTCTGCAAACACACCCGGCAATACAATAAAACTAGATATTATTGCCAAATATATGTGTTGGAATATTAGATGATGGATGGTTGACGGAGAAATTTGAAGATTAAATAAGAAAAAAAAATGGAGCTTTATTATTATGTGTTTGTGTCTTTTGCAATATGAGCATGGAGTTCAGTGTTTCTGAAGAGCTCAATGCTAGAAAAAGTCTACTTTCCTCTCACTTTTTCAGAAACAGGAGTATCTGTGTTTGAGCAGCAGCTCGGGGTCAGGCGCCCAACTGAGCTGGAGTCAGACCAGAACAGATACGATATGGAAAATGATACGTATGAGAGGGGTGAGGGGGGGGACAAGGGGGAGGACACTGTTTAGAAAGGTAATTTTTTGGGGAGGGTTTTGTTGTCATTAGTCATTCAATAACATACAGGTCCAGCTCAATAAATTAGTAACATCTTTGAAAAGTGAATCTTTTTCCGTCGTTTAATTAAAGCAGTGAGGCTCTTATGTTCTTTAAGTTCACTTCATACACAGTAAAATATTTATTTACAGTATATTATGTCATAGGAATTTCTTAATTTATAATGATTTCGGTGGTTACAGCTCACAGCTACCCCAAACTCAGTACCTTATAAAATGTAAAAAAGAAAAATTTAATAAATAAACAGTTCAATATTGATATGACACATCCATCCATCCATCCATTTCCTACCGCTTATTCCCTTTAGGGTGGCGGGGGGCACTGATGCTTACCTCAGTTACAATCGGGCGGAAGGCGGTGTACACCCTGGACAAGTCGCCACCTCATCACAGGGCGAACACAGACGGACAACATTCACACTCACATTCACACACTAGGGCCAATTTAGTGTTGCCAATCAACCTATCCCCAGGTGCATGTCTTTGGCGGTGGGAGGAAGCCGGAGTACCCGGAGGGAACCCACACAGTCACGGGGAGGACATGCAAACTCCACACAGAAAGATCCCGAGCCCGGGATTGAACCCAGGACTACTTAGGACCTTCGTATTGTGAGGCAGATGCACTAACCCCTCTACCACCGTGCTGCCCGATATGAAACATATTCTAAAAAATATATACATATATATATATATATGTATATAATAACCATACCTTCTCTCCATGTCTGATAGTGATAAATCAAGAAAAATATTGGGAATTTAAATGATTCTATTCGTACTTTGTAGTCTATGTTATTCTTATAAAAATGTTTCTGCCACATGAAAATGTACAACTTTAAAAACGGCAACAACACGTATTACAAAGACGAACCTATTCTACTTGTTAATAGTAGAATATGTTATTAGCTAGCCTTTAAATAGACCCCTTTTAGACCAGTTGATTTGCCGTTTCTTTCCTGCTCAGCCCCCCTCTCCAAGAAGGAGAGGGGGGATCACAGATTTGACGACCACAGATGATTCGCTACCTGTCCAAAGTTGGTACCCGGGGTGGACCACTCATCTGTGCATCACTTGGGGACGTCTCTGCGTTGCTGACCTGTCTCCACTCAAAATGATCTCCTGCTGGCCCCGCTATGAGCTGGACTCTCACAATATTATACTAGATCCACTCAGCGTCCATTGCACCGGTCGCCCAGGTCCAAAGTTTCTCATTGTCATCCCATTGGCTTGAGTTTTTTCTTGCCCTGGGATCTGAGCCAAGGGTGTAGTTGTTGCTTGCGCAGCCCTTTGAGACACTCGTGATTTAGGACTATATATGTAAACTTTGATTGATTGATATTTGTAAATGTATTCCAAAGACAAACCTATTCTACTTGGTGATAGTGGAATGTTATTTGGACTGACTATTGCTCATTATTTACTGCGTTTTTTGCTGGGACAACATGTTGAAAATAAACACGGCCCCTTTTTTTGCTATTTTTGAAATTTCAAATAAAATACTATCAATAATATATAATACTATTGTAATAATATACATACAAATTTAAAAATACTAATATTACTAATATACTAATACTAATATTACAAATGATTCTCAGATGTTGGTACGTGGCCTCTATCTAGTGGGACGTGAAAGATACTGTCAAGTGTTTAATTTTCCCAATTTTCCAATATTCAGAAGGCGTTATTATTCAAACTTTGTGTAATGTCAGAGTGGCTAAACATATTAAATATGCTTATGAAATAAAATCCCCGCCTTGTTTTTACTGTTTACTTAGGCCTACTGTGCTACAGTATTTTACTTTTTGCCACTCTGGTGGTACTCAGAGAGTCATGTGTTTAATTGAACACCTGAAATCAAATGACATTTCCATGGAATTCTAATTTAGTGAGATTCACTTGTACGTTGAGGAACACGTAAAAGAGCCAAACAAATGATACACAGTAAGTGTCATCTAACACATTGGTCCCCAACCACCGGGCCGTGGCTCGATTGGTAACGGGCCGCAGAAGAATTGTTTATTAATTTTAATAATTTTTTAATATATATATATTTTTTAAATTAAAACAACATAAAAAACACAAGATACACTTACAATTAGTGCACCCACCCAAAAAAACCTCCATTTTTCATGACAAAAACTTCCCTTTTTCATGGGCCGCGGGACAAATTATCAAGCGTTGACCGGTCCGCAGCTACAAAAAGGTTGGGGACCACTGATCTAACAGAATATTATTCAAGTATAATACTTATTTTTTATGTCTTGTATCTACTTATTTTAATGTGTACCTATTTGTAAGTGTACTATTGTATTCTTACTTTGAGCATTATAAAGCAACATAACTACCAAATGTATGAATCCCTTTCTACATCTCCACTAATAATATTCCTTACAAATCTATTAAAATTGTTTTAGGTTGATTACCATAACATTTTGAAATGCAAATACCGTATTTTCTGGACCATAGGGCGCACCAGATTATAAGGCACACTGCCGATGAGCGGATCTATTCAGGTCTTTTTTCATACAAAAGGCGCACCAGATTATAAGGCGCATTAAAGGGGTCATATTATCTTTTTTTTCTACATTTAAAACATTTTCTTTTGGTCTACACAACCTCATCCGTGGCTCACTAGCGCAAACAACGTCAGAAATATTTCCCATAAAAAAACGTCCGACCGGAACTCTCTAATAACTATCAATCAATCAATCAATCAATGTTTACTTATATAGCCCTAAATCACTAGTGTCTCAAAGGGCTGCACAAACCACCACGACATTCTCGGTAGGCCCACATAAGGGCAAGGAAAACTCACACCCAGTGGGACATCGGTGACAATAATGATCCAGTGGGACGTCTGTGACAATAATGATTATGAGAACCTTAGAGAGGAGGAAAGCAATGGATGTCGAGCGGGTCTAACATGATAAAGTTCCATGGGTAAATCATGTAAACCCACTACACTAGTTGTTTTTAACGCTTCCATAGCGAGTCTACTGACATATATAAGTTACAAATATATACTACTTTATAAGAGAAATGAATGAGGATGAATGTCCCATAACAAGAAGATAGGGACAAAGAAAAAGCTCATCTACTACGGCATGAACACGGGCTACAGTGGCGGACGTGTACACATTTTCAGGACTTATGCAGATCTCTAATACACATCAGCAAGTACCAGAAGGAAAGAAAAGTTGGTTTTGCAGAATATAGCGAAGATAATATGACTGTTACTGGGTGCCATTTTGCGGTCCTTATACACACACCATAGTAATAATTGTATCTCGGACTTCGGTAATTGTAATGGGCCGAGAATCCATCAAGCGGTGCGGCTTCAAAGTCGTACTAAAACATTTTTACTTTATTTTTTTAGTGCCCTATGTCAGTGGTTCTCAAATGGGGGTACGCGTACCACTGGGGGTACTTGAAGGTATGCCAAGGGGTACATGAGATTTTTTTAAATATTCTAAAAATAGCAACAATTCAAAAATCCTTTATACATATATTTATTGAATAATACTTCAACAAAATATGAATGTAAGTTCATAAACTGTGAAAAGAAATGCAACAAAGCAATATTCAGTGTTGACAGCTGTATTTTTTGTGGACATGTTCCATAAATATTGATGCTAAAGATTTCTTTTTTTTGTAAAGAAATGCTTAGAATTAAGTTCATGAATCCATATGGATCTCTATTACAATCCCCAAAGAGGGCACTTTAAGTTGATGATTACTTCTATGTGTAGAAATCTTTATTTCTAATTGAATCACATCTTTATTTTTCAAAAAGTTTTTAGTTATTTTTATATATTTTTTTCCAAATAGTTCAAGAAGGACCACAACAAATGAGGAATATTTTGCACTGTTTTACAATTTAATAAATCAGAAACTGATGACATAGTGCTGTATTTTACTTCTTTATCTCTTTTTTTCAACTAAAAATGCTATGCTCTGATTCGGAGGTACTTGAATTTAAAAAATGTTCACAGGGGGTACATAACTGAAAAAAGGTTGAAAACCACTGCCCTATGTAATGTTCTTTTTTTCAATGGACCATTTGAAGTTTTGGTGTTGTTTACTGGCGTCATATTGCAGTCTGCAGTCTTTTTGAGAAAATGAAAGGATTTTAAGTGCGCCTTGTACTCCGAAAAATATGTTAATAATTATCAAATACAATGGTATACAATACCAGGGGTGTGAGAAAACAAAAAAACGGTTCTTATGGAGATTATAATACTAATGTTGATTTATTCTGTCTGAAAGGTAATTCAACAGTATTTTTGTTGTGTGTACTTAGACAAGGAACTACACTCTCAAGTTGTTCATGCATTTTCTATATCACTTCTTCTCATTCAGGTCACATGTGATCTGAATTTGAGCGCCCGCCAATCACAAAAATACAAAATATTATTAATTTGTACATTTAAACCTTTGGACAGTTTATAGTCTGGTTTATGGTCTAGCACCTCGCTAAATCAGTCAACCATCCATACCGTGTGATGACACGAGAGCTTTGAGCAAAGTTCAAATTGACCCTGAGATCTAAAACAGATGCGGTGGGTCACCTGTCTGCGCAGCTTGCGGCTCAGCGTATGTGAGTGTCTGGGAGGGGGTAGTCGTGGTATGCTTTCAGAGTCGGAGTGGCTGTGAGGGCTGATGGGTCTAAAGAGGTCGGTGGGGATGGCCAGTCGTTGGGAAAACTCTTCTGGTTGCAAAAGTACTGAACCACTGGAGTCTGAAAAAAAGGGAAGCACAGTAGAAATGAACTCAGCCGAAAGTGGATCCAAGTCAAGGCCGAACCTTGCTTTTTTATATATAGTTATGAAACTTTTTGACCTCGGGGCCCAACTTTTCCACTACAGAGGGGCCTGTGGTCCACTCAAATATTAACAATGACTTAGTAATATTACTCTTTATGTTAATCATATTCAATAATTTTATCAATTCTACTTACAGTTAAACATGATAATCCTTGTCAAATTATATCTAAAAGATTATTATCAAGGCTTTGGTCAGGCTGATTAAAATAAGAAATATTAGTCAAATATACTGCAAAAAAATAAAAAAATAAAAAATAAAATAAATAAATAACTTAGACTTGTATCATCGCGCTTTTCTAAACACTCAAGGCGCTCACAGAGAAGTGGAACTCAACATTCATTCACACCTGGTGGTAGTAAGCTACATCTGTAGCCACAGCTGCCCTGGGGTAGACTGACGGAAGCGTGGCTGCCAGTTAGCCCGTACGGCCCCTCTGACCACCACCTATCATTCATTCATCATTTATTCACCAGTGTGAGCGGCACTGGGGGCAAAGGATGAAGTGTCCTGCCCAAGGACACAACGGCAGCGATTTTTTGGATGTCAATAGGTGGGAAAGGAACCTGCAACCCTGAGGTTTCTGGCCGGCCGTTCTTCCCACTACGCCATGCCGCCATAAAAGATTGTACTCATAAAAACTGATGAAAAAAAACAGTACATTCAATTATAATTCTAACTATTTATTTATAATAAGCAAAAATACTAGTACCCCGCCATCCGCCCGATTGTAGCTAAGATACTGTAGACTCCAGCAACCCCCGCGACCCCGAAAGGAATAAGCGATAGAAAATGAATGGATGGACGATAATACTATATATTGTTTTTTTAATCAACTGTTCATAAATTTAAAGTGCAAATGAAAATACAGCATCACTATTTGAGTCATATATATATATATATATATATATATATATATATATATATATATATATATACATATATATACCGTGTATTTTATAACTTCTCTGATGACTTTAGCTTCAGTGTTCTTGTTTAAGATTGACGTTACTGCCACAAGTGGTGGCCTATTACAACTGAGTACCGCTACTGCCCAAACAAACCACAGCTGAGAAACAGATATTATTGGCGGCCCTCGATGGAGCGCTCGTGGCTCAGCAAGGGCCCCCCGGCTTTATGGTTGAGAAACACGGCTGTAGATAAAAAAACATCACAACTTAGTTCAGGTATCCATTGGGGGTGTCAAAAAATTTTAACCGATTTTCGAAATAATCGCGATTCTTATTTGTAACGATTCATAATTGATAAACAAAATTAAAACATAGAATTTTGTTTTATTTTTTTTATCTGTCATGTCCAGCCACTCAGGCAAACCATATTGTTGATGTACATTCCCACATATGCAGAATTACAGATTCACTTTAAGAGTTTCTATTTGTCTTATTTTTATTTGACTTAATAAATGTTTATTAAATGTTTGGTAGTATGTTATTAAACAAAAACTGTTTATTTGTAAGTAATATAGAAATGTATCAGAGTTGTTTATCTATTTTATAGAGAATAGTAGTTAATCATAAAACAGGCACTCAACGTTATTAAAAATTGTATTGATTTTGAATCAAGAATCGATTCTGAATCGAATTGTTACCCCAAAAATGTAATCAAATCGAATCTTGTGGTGCCCAAAGATTCAAAGCCCTAGCATCAATACTTTTATAGGGACCGATCCAAATCCCGTCTGTACAACTGGGTGTAAATTCACATGAGATGAAACGATGTCAAATTTCGATACCATTGATGTTCGTAACATCACTCCCAGTTCCAGACTCGCACAGGCACAAACACTTGGCGAAGACCATCACTCAAGCAGCACTCAGAGCAAACTCAGCCAAATTGCCTTTAGGTAATGTTGCATCTTTTAATGCTATCAAAGCAAATATGCTTCATAGAAAACAGAAAATAAGGCTCCAGCACCCCCCGCGACCCCAAAAAGGGACAAGCGGTAGGAAATGGATGGATTGATGGCCCAATTTTCTAAAATGTGCTATATTGATGCTAATTTACATTGGCTTTGCCATATACATGCGACTGATTAGCATTGGTTATTTACATGGAATGAACACCTCCAAATTTAGTAATGAAAACTACAACTAAGATGCACGTTACAATCAAACACCTGGTGTATACTAAGTACAATACTTACGGCATAAAGACTTTGTAGGGCACAACATGAGACGAGATTCACCTTAATGGCAAAAACGATTCTACTCGCTCTGCAACACACTGTAGCCTATACCAAACTGCCATCTATCCTCTTTGAATTTAAACTACAAGCTATGTCTACTAGAAAATACTTGCAAATGAGACTCAGAAATGAAACAAGATATAAGATCTGAGCAGCCCAGTTATCATAATCAGCTCACTGTTTAATGTTACACATTAACAAATGAAAACAATTAACATTTATTTACACACACAAATGTATCAAAAATTGGTACCGTTGAGTACCGGCATCGATTCCCATGTACCAGGAATTGTATCGGTTCAAATGTGAAAGTTATCTATCCCTATAATGACAGCATATTCATGAATTTAATCGGAACATATCAAAAGCCTGATAGAGGCAAAGGAACATTCTTTTTCTATGCAATTGGAAGTAATTTGGACTCTAATTTAATTGGTTCTTTACTTATACCTCAGAAAAATTGTACAGTATGTCTGAATGTTGTCGTTAAGATACACACATACGCACACACACTCGCATATAAAAATAGGGTTGCTTCTTGCTCCGTGCCTCAACTTTCAGTTGGGTTTAGTGAAAATTGGTTATGTTTTTATAATCCAGTTTAAGAAAAGAACAACCAAACAAACAAAACCCACCATACAATGTATGGTTGGGATTAGGGTTGTCCAATATTAATTAATTTATCTAATATTTATCAATAAATACCAATATTGAGTTACCGGTACCAAAATGTATTTCGATACTTTACAAAATAAAGTGGACCACAAACAAATTTAATTATTGGCTTTATTTTAATAGAACATTTTATGATCCATTAAACATATGTTTCTTATTGCAGTCAAAGAACAATGCATTCAATTAGATGAGGAAAATAGTACAGAACTTCTCTTTTAGTAAGAAGTAAGCAAACAAAGGATCCTAATATGACTGCTGACATAGGCAGTAACCTATTGTGTCATTAATCATTCTATTATTTCGTCAAAATTATGAGGGACATGGCGATTTGTCCTGGGTGTACACAACCTTCCGCCCGAATGCAGCTGAGATAGGCTCCAGCGACCCCCCTGCGACCCCAAAAGGGACAAGCGGATCGATGGATGGATGCGGTATACAATGGATGGATTATTCTATTTGTTCATTTACTGTTAATATCTGCTTACTTTCGAATTTAACATGTTCCATTTACACTTCTGTTCAAATGTAATAAACACTTATTCTTCTGTTCTTGGGTACTTTACGTACGTTTTGGGTGATACTACAAATGTTGGTATCAATCCAGTAACAAGTACTTACATGGTACTGGTCATAATTAAAGTTATTTTTTGTCCAGGGACACATTCCCTGGGTTTATAAACAATATAAAAAATTAAAGATGTGAGAGTAAAAAATTTAGGGTTACGGTCAATGTTTGTGTAGATCCACCCATGGTATTTGTTTACATTCAGGAGTGCTAGCTTTCTGTCATGGGTTAGCTACCAAGAATAATAACCAATTTAAATGTATTTTCTATTCTTAATCGTTGTAGGTACCTGGCTACTAAAGTTAAGGAGTTTTGTGATTTCAAACTGAGAGTGCACCACACGGCTAGTGACAGTGTGTGCATGTCAGAAGGGCTCAGGTTGTTTTTTATGCAGTAGAACGTTGAACCATCCCATCCTTGTTATTTATGTTTGAAATATTCATACTTACCATATTTTTCGGACTATGAGTCATGGTTTTTTCCATAGCATGGCCGGGAGTGAGACTTATGCTCAAAAGCGACTTATGTGTGAAATTATTAACACATTACCGTAAAATATCAAATAATATTATTTAGCTCATTCACGTAAGAGACTAGACGTATAAGATTTCATGGGATTTAGTGATTAGGAGTGACAGATTGTTCGGTAAACGTATAACATGTTCTATATGTTATAGTTATTTGAATGACGCTTACCATTCAGAACAGGTTGTCAGCTAATACTCTTATATTCTTCAAATCAGTAACCAGTAGTAAAACTCCTGCTTTTCTCATGGCCCAAATAGTTCACAGTAGCACTATGCACAATCATAATACCAGGGCGTCCAGTGAGGGGCATTTTGTACTCCCTCGTCCCAGGAAGAATGCGTTGTGCAAATCTTTTATTTATAGATCTGTATCGCTCTGGAATAACCTGCCTCAAATTCTCACCGGCACTGAAAGTAAACAGGTTTTTAAAATGAAAGTAATATTTTATCTGAGTTTTTAAATTACTTTGCTCGTTGATGATTTTTTTATGTTTGGTTTTATATTGTGTAGTTATATCTATATGGTAGTTATTATTCTGTGACTGTAAATTGTTTGCCTGTTTTCTTTAAGATGCTTTTATTTTTATTTATTTTTTGTCTGTATTGTGTAGTTACAATTATATGCTTTTGCTTGTAATTGTATTGAGTTGTGGACCCCAGGAAGACTAGTGGGTTGTTGTGGCAACCAAGCTAATGGGGATCCTTAATAAAAATCAAATCAAATCATAATATGTTACGTTAACATACCAGGCACATTCTCAGTTGGTTATTTATGCGTCATATAACGTACACTTATTCAGCCTGTTGTTCACTATTATTTAAGTATTTTAAATTGCCTTTCAAATGTCTATTCTTGGTGTTGGATTTTATCAAATACATTTCCCCAAAAAGTGTGACTTACATGTATACTCCAGTGCGACTTCTATATGTTTTTTTTCCTTCTTTATTATGCATTTTCGGGAGGTGCAATTTATACTCCGGAGCGACTTATTCTCCGAAAAATACGGTAGATTGTTTCCTTAAGACATGGGTGTCAAACTCTGGCCCACGGGCCAATTTTGGCCCGCCGTGTAATTTAATTTGGCCCTTGAGGCAATATCAAATTAACATTACAGCTGGTCCGCCGTTATTACACAGCAGCGGTGCTGCTATAACACCGCAATTTCTCACACTTGCCAACCCTCTCGAAGTTCAGTGCCCCTCCAGAAAATCTCCCGGGGCAAGCATTCTCCCGATTTCCATCCGGATAACAATATTGAGAGCGTGCCTTAAAGGCACCGCCTTTAGCATTCTCTAAAACCTGTCGTCACGTCCGCATTTCCTCCATACGAACAGCGTGCAGGCCCACTCGCATAATATATGCGGCTATTACACACACATAAGTGAATGCAAGACATACTTGGTCAACAACCATACAGGTCACACTGAGGGTGACCGTATAAACAACTTTAACACTGTTACAAATATGCACCACACTGTGAATTCACACCAAACAAGAATGACAAACACATTTCGGGAGAACATCTGCACTGTAACATAACATGAACACAACAAAACAAATACCCAGGTTCCCTTGCAGCACTAACTCGTTCGGGACGCTACAATATATTTTGATATTTACCTCAGAAGGCTGCAAATAGAAAAGAGGCATTACACTTGTATTTAAATTTTATTTTACATGCCATTGATATTTTTAAATTATTGTTATTATTATTTGAAACTCGATTTTGCATGTCACTATAAAGTTACTGTATATAAGCCTTGTTTGTTCAATGTTCAATGCAAAACTTGTTTGGGTCCCCATTAAAAGGTTAATTTGTTCAACCTTGGCCTGCGGCTTTGTTCAGTTTTAAATTTTGGCCCACTCTGTATTTGAGTTTGACACCCCTGCCTTAAGAGATATTTGTTTCAATGTACAACATGTTCTGTTTATGAACCCTGTTCAAAAAACAATTAAATTTGTAATTCAAGTTTCCACTGTATTCATTTTGCATAACCAATCCAACCGCCTGTATAGCGTGAACATACTGTATGTATCCTGTTGACTACCTCACAGATGGAAGCTAATAAAAAATACATTGTGGCCTCTACAATGAATGGGATTTTCATTCTGAGGTATTGTGACATTTATTATGAAGGAAATACAATGTATATCTTACCTGAGTGGGCTCTATGGGGGCTCAGTATGTGCTGGGGCTTAGGTGCTTGTGCAAGAAGCTGTGCTGAAGCCACGGTTGGCTTGACGGAAGGCTGCAGCGGGAAGAACATATAGCTGTCGTTGGGTAGGGAGTGTGTGCGTCCTACCACAGGTTTTCTGACACTCAACAGGTTGTCCTCCACTGTTCCCCCAGAGTCGAGCTGCTCGGTCTGCGGAAAACACAAGGGAATCAGTCTGCCAGTGCAAGATGGGTGGCTGAAGTCTACTAGTGTGTAATACAATGAACAAAGCAGTGGTCTTTAGCATACACAGAAAACAGATGTTGGGAGTTGGCTGGTACATGCTGCCACAGATCACAGAAACCTTTTACAAGTGGATTTACAAGCACTTTGCTTTGAAGCGCAAGCACTCTTTAGGAGTCACTCCTTTAACAGTAGGTAAAGGTATAAGCCTTGTGTCAGCTGGGGCAGTGTCCTGCAGCCTGGAGATCAGTTTTTGACACACCATTCACATAGGCGGGGAAACCACAGACTAAAGTAGAATATGGATGACAGAACGAACACACAAGAGGATTATTGACAGGAAAGACCTATGACGTGTTGTAGACTCACATGAAAAGCACAGAAAAAAAGTGGAGAGGTAGAGAATTAAGAAACAGAGAGAGCGGGAAAGCTGCAAACTGTCAGGCGCGCTACTCTACTGGACGAGAAAACATCAGGCTGGAAACGTGGAATGAGAAAGAGAAGAGGAAGTTGCAGGACACACGGTTAGATTGACAAGGGCCTTCCAAACACATTCACCCTTTTTACTACCGATCTGAAAAAAATAATAATTGATGCACTAATAAGCTGTGACCAGCAGAGGCGCTATTAGTCCGAAACAACACAACTTCAACTATGACTAGATATTTATACATAGTTAGAATTGTATCGATACCGATACCAATATCGATATTTCTTATTGATACTACATATAATTTGTTTAAGTAACAATGTGGGGGAAAAATGCATTTTTATTGGCATTATTTTTGGCACAAGGGGTTGTGCACCTGTTACTTCACGAAAAAGCATCTCACAGCAGGGGAGTATTTTATCAACACCTGCTTTGTAGGTGTTAAACAAGGCAGCTGTGTGTACAAGGTACAATCCAGTAATGTCATGTCATCATCTCGTAAAGACCGCAAAGATCAACCACTGTGTTTCTATTCATTACAATTACACTAAGTATATTCAGTCATCCATTGTATATTGCCTGTCTCTATTATAACCTTTAAAAATATTAGTAATAAAATAATAATTAACAAAGTAAAACAATAATAATGTATTGTATTCATGTTCATTCATAGGCCTTTACCATATCTCATATCAAATATATGATATAAGCCAGTACAATCAATTAGCATGTTAGGTGGGTGTGCATTGTGTAACAATAACAACTATTTGTGTTTATGCTTTGACAAAGTCTTATTTGACTGACGGAGCATAAGCCAGCGTTGACAGCCACCGTATGTGTCTGTGTTGTGGGTGTATCACATAAATAAAAAGACCCAGTGATAATTTAAAATTGTCACTTTTTGAGTGAATTAATATTGGGCTGTGGGTTGCTGGACCGCTTTGAGGACGGTTAGGTTGATGAAGTTGTAGGCGTGGTAGTGGCGGTCGTGAGTTTAGTGGTGTTTACTTCAAACTGGCACTCACTGTTATTAGCGTGTATGACTTTGGGGACTTGGAAGAAATATTGTTGCGTTACAAAATTGTGTGTGGTGTTGCTTCCTTATTTGTTATCATTCCAAGCTGATTATTATGTATCCGTGCGTAACAGCGGCACTTGAACGTAATATTACAGTGTGTCATAATTTAAAAAAAAATTCTGATATAATTAGTCCAGAATGTTATGTTCCTCCCGGACCAACCCAATTAGGGACCCTTACAAAAAAAAATAATATTACACGATATACATCTCTAACTATGACGCAACTCCTTTGCATTGTTCTGATCAATATGCCATTGACATGGAAACATAAGTTCAGAACAATAAGAGATATTTTGTAATTTCTAATTAAAGAAATAATTCAGTGTTGCTCATCAAGTAAAGTTGGTGTAATACTATTTCTAATGGAGACACATTCCGATGCTGGTAAATTTGTTTTAACCAACAGTTTGAACCATTTGGCAGTTACTTTGCCTGTTAAAATGCAGCACTTAAAGTTAGCGCTTTGGAAGACCCTGGCAAGAAAAGGCCACTACGAGTTACTGTAAAAGGCGGGAAAGGAGGAGCAAGTATGGAGAACAAAATTAACTGCGGTCAGTACATTGCATTCCAGACTGCTGAGAAAGAGGGAGTTAATATCATCAGTGACCGAGTCTTCTGTCAGAGCTAGGGACCAGGATTTCTCAGAGGCCAGAGAGAGAGCGTCCATCTCGGCTAGAGGGATCTAAACAGGGAGAGACAACGCCTGGTGAGTACAACCAACACAATGTGCTTGGTACAAAACATACAAAATAAGACCGAAATACCCCAGGGTTGTCCAAAAGGCGGCCCGGAGATAAATGTGTAACGGCTTTAAGGAAATAATATACCTAAAATGAATCATCTCATAACATACATAGTCTTACCCAAGGACATATCTCAATGATACTATTCACCCTGCCTGTGATTTCAACTCAGTGTTGCCTACTAAGCAATACAGATGCAACATATTACAGTAAAAATTTAAATTATTGAGAAATATCTAACATTTTAGCATGTCTTGACATCTATTGACTTGGTTTCAGCGTGGCTGAGGAACACGTTTGGATGCCCCTGATATACATATATAGTATACATACTGTACATAGTGGCAACAAGGACATTACACTCCCAACATATATATCATGTACATTTCACCAAACAAAATGTGGAAAACACAAAAATACACCATGTGGACGTACAAACAACAGAGTTATATGGACACTTACATTGTGAAAATGGAAAACACTACGGAACTTGTTGTAATCTATAAAAGCGTCCACTTTATACATTTTAGAGTATATGTCTAGATATGTTCCTCTGTTTGCCAAAAAAACACATTTGCGATGTCAGAGGTCACCGGCTAACAATCAGTCTAAGTTCATCCACACCAAACTCATCCAGCCATTGTCCCTAACAGACCTGTGTCCATGCAATCGTGCAAAACATCTTGGAATACGAAATTCAACTGGGTAGGTCTGGCCTAACCCTTGACTGTGGAACTAAGAGATGAGGCATGTTCTAAGACCTCTGTCAATTTAGATTTCAATGGAATCTCAGTCCATCCATCCATCCATTTTCCTTTTGGGGTCGCAGGGGGTGCCTATCTCAGCTACAATCGGGCGGAAGGCGGTGTACACCCTGGACAAGTCGCCACCTCAGCGCGGGGCTAACACAGATAGACAGACAACATTCACACTCACATTCACACACTAGGGCCAATTTAGTGTTGCCAATCAACCTATCCCCAGGTGCATGTCTTTGGAGGTGGGAGGAAGCCGGAGTACCCGGAGGGAACCCACGCATTCACCGGGAGGACATGCAAACTCCACACAGAAAGATCACGAGTCCGGGATTGAACCCTGACTACTCAGGACCTTCTCATTGTGAGGCAGACCCAATAACCCCTCTGCCACCGTGAAGCCAGGAATCACAGTCAAAAGCAAAAAAATATCCATCCATCCATTTTCTATCACTTATCTCTTTTGGGGTTTGGCGCGGGGGGGGGGTGCTGTAGCCTAACTCAGCTGCATTCAGGCAGAAAGCAGACTACACCCTGGACAAGTCGCCACCTCATCACAGGGTCAACACAGATAGACAGACAACATTTACACTCACATTCCTTCCTAATTAAAAAAACAACAACTTTTGAACCACACCACAAACAACGTCAGCGACATGTTAATTGATGTTTGCCCAATGTTACGTCTTCTGAACCAAACATTTAACAAGAATATCCCCGGCTTATGCTTTTATCAGTGCTTTAAGAACTAAAAAAGGTGAAATAACCAAAAACATGTTTTATATTCTAGTTTCTTCAAAATAGACACCCAGGGGCATCACTAGACCTATTACTGTACTGGGGCACACCTGGGGCACAAATAATTCATGTGAGCGTGCAAAGCGCGCAAGCAAAAACATTTTTAGCACTTATTTATCATAAAAAATACATAAATAGTGCTTTAAACTATGGAATCATATCAGATTATGTTGTATGGCTCTATGATTAACCACCTGAAATTAACTAATGCATTTGACCTACTTGTGCACTTTTTTACTCCAGACTTCTAAACTGCTATTGGTAAAAGCCAAAAGGAAGAGCAATGAATCTTTTTTAAATATATCTTGCAGTAATCATCTGCAAATTTAACATCTACAAAAGTAAAACAAAAAATAAAGCACGCCTACATCTCTGGGTTCTTTTATATTATTTAATTTCCATTTATGGCAATGTGGCTAATCCTATTTCAGATACACAAAACTATAAAATATACACAAAACAATAAAGCCACAGTAGTAGAATAAATGAACAACTGTTGTGTGTCTGTTCAGGGAATCATTTTCTGAGAAGTAAACTGTAACGTCTCCTTTTCATTTTTGCAAAGTGGTCAATCACTCTGGACAGACATGGAAATATTACAGTAACTGTTATACAGTTGACCAGTGGTTCCCAACTGCTGGGTCGTGACATAAAAGTGGAATGTGTGTCATTTTCACTGAGTCGCAGTCAGATGTGTGCATGAAAAAAAAAAGTTTAGGGAGAAAAAAATTAAATTGTGGCATCAAAACCATATATTTTTAGCCTTTTTTCTAGTGACTATTAGTGAGTATTTTAGCAAAAGGCAAACCGACTAACAAGTTGGAGGAGGACTCAGGACAGACATGGAAATATATTTCAAAAAAATCTAAATGGGGCAACAAAACCCGATATTTTCAGCCATCTTTCTGAAAACAAATACAGACATGTTACTATTTTTTCTGGAAACAAAACCAGATGCTTTAGCTGTAGCCATTTTTCTGGTGACAAAACAAGATTATTTAAGTCAAAGTCGCACCGATTAACAAGACAAGTCTACTGTGCTGTTTAATAAGCGGTAGAAAATGGATGGATGGATTTAAAAATTGGCTCACGACTTGATGATATGGAAAAATGTTTTTCTTCCTGAAGATAAACCATTTGAGAAGCACTCAACTCGCACATGCTTACTCCAAATCATCATTTATGCAGAACCAGCTGACAATAACTAACATTAGGCGCCAGGGCCCCCCGTGACCCCAAAAGGGAATAAGCGGTAGAAAATGGATGGATGGATGGATGTTTCATGTTCATTGGAAATTCCCCCGACAGCTCGTACAGCAAATGAATATGTTTGTCTTGATACAAGGAATAACGTTAGCTAACTTAGCATCAACTTAAGACAATGATGTTGTCTAGCTAGCTAGGACTTCACTTACATCTCTCATTCCTCGCTTTTTCTCTGCTGCGGGCGAATAACTTTCTTAAATCCATCTAGAAGTTACAGTTTGAGTCAAATCAAAATCAAAATATTGTAATTAACAAATTGTTGTTGGCTAATGTCACCTACCTCACGCAGTGATTCGAATCCCCCCCCCTCTCTCTCTCTCTCTCTCTCTGTCTCTCTCTCTCTCTCTCTCTCTCTCTCTCTCTCTCTCTCTCAACCGAAGTCTCGATCCACACGTGAATAAATTACCATATTAAGTAGCCATGTGCTCACTGTTTCGTGGAGTGAATACAGTAGCAATCAATTACCATACTAAGTAGTATATGCGCTGTTGTCTATGTTATGTAGACTTAAAACTCTGAAGCGTTTTTTTTATTGGTGACATTTTTAGTGGGGCACTGCAGATCAACAGTGGGGCACGTGCCCCAGTGAAAAATGTCTGGTGACGCCCCTGTAGCCACCCTTTGCACTGATTACTGCTTTGTACACTCTTGGCATTCCCTCGATGAGAGCTTCAAGAGGTAGTCACTTCACAGGTGTCATAGTTTTGATGCCTTCAGTGACTATCGACAATGTAAATAATCATGAAAATAAAGAAAACACTTTGAAATGAGAAGGCGTGTCCAAACTTTTGGCCTGTACGGTATAATTTAGTTATGCCAGTGGTTCTCAAATGGGGGTACGCGTACCACTGGGGGTACTTGAAGGTATGCCAAGAGGTCCGTGAGATTTTTTTTTAAATATTGTAAAAATAGCAACAATTCAAAAATCCTTTATAAGTATGTTTACATTTACATTCAACAAAATATGAATGTCATTTCATAAACTGTGAAAAGAAATGCAACAATGCAATATTTATTGTTGACGGCTAGATTTTTTTGTGGACATGTTCCATAAATATTGATGTTAAAGATGGATCTCTGTTACAATCCCCAAGAGGGCACTTTAAGTTGATGATTACTTTTATGTGTAGAAATATTTATAATTGAATAACTCGTTTATTTCTCAACAAGTTTTTAGTTATTTTTACATCTTTTTTTTCCAAATAGTTCAAGAAAGACCACTACAAATGAGCAATAGCTTGCGCTGTTATACAATTTAATAAATCAGAAACTGATGACATTGATGCTGATGCTGTATTTTACTTGTTTATCTCTTTTTTTCACCAAAAATGCTTTGCTTTGATTAGGGGGTACTTGAATTAAAAAAATGTTCACAGGGGGTACATCACTGAAAAAAGGTTGAGAACCACTGCTTTAAGAGAACACATTTGATAAATATATGTCTCCATCTGTCACCTTTAGAAGTTAAACTTTGTAAAAAACTTCCGATGTTGGCTTCGACTGGCTTTGAGACTTCATCTCTGTACATGTGCACAGGCGCAAGCTCACCCACATTAGAGATCTTGGTGCACAAAAGTATTTAAAAAAAGGCATGCACTTGCTGTTGTGCAGATTTTATCACTAGGGGGCGTATTTAGTCAACGGTGGCCCAAGGCAAACTCAGCGATAGGGGCCCTCCATATAACAAAAACAACATGGTCATTTACATGTTGTTTAAACTACCATGAGCGTTGCACATTAAAGCTATTATTTAGAAAGAAGCACTGATCACAATGTTTTTGCTGCAATTGCAAAGTAGAAACAATAATTGACAGTGTTGAGTATGCCATTTTCAAAAATCATTGATATTTTGTGAGCACAGTGACGCATAGCGCTACTATTGTGAAAGCCGGGCATGTGTGTGACTGGTGGACAAAACAGAGCTTGTGATGGTCGCCATGTTTAAAAAAGATGAGTCTGCTGATTTTGAAAAAGTGCTTCTCTAGTTCCTACCTGCCTGTCATGATCCGTGGTGCGGATCATGTTTTGTTTAGTTATGTTCTGTTAGTTTTAGACTCCCTTAGTTCCTGTTTTGTGCATTTTGTGTGTTTGTTTTGGTTACCATGAGTACTAATTGGTTTCACCTGCCTCTGATTAGTGCTCGGCAAGTTCACTTGCTGTTGAGCATTAATCAGAGAGCTATTTATTCACATTGCTTATTCACATTACCATGAATTGATTAACGTGGACCCCGACTTAAACAAGTTGAAAAACTTATTCGGGTGTTACCATTTAGTGGTCAATTGTACGGAATATGTACTGAACTGTGCAATCTACTAATAAAAGTATCAATCAATCAATCAATCAATTGCTCGCCACAGTCGGTGTGGCTTCATTGTTTGCGGTATGCAACTGTTAAGTTTTGATGTTCCTGATTCTTGCTCCAGTGTTTCCTGTGCTAAGTTTTGCCTTAGCTTCCTTTTTTGCTTGTTTTTGGTGTGGTTATGATTTATGACAAATAAATGATTTTCTACCTCACGCTGTCGTCCAGAGCTGTTTGTTCTGCATTCTGAGAGAACAAACTTCACAGCAAGCTGACAAGAAAAAAAACTACAATAATTTTTGTGAGATGTTTTCCATGGCCACAGACATAGCTCACTGTGAGCTTTAACCCTGCACCGTTTTTGTTTTTCTGACTTTTTAGCAACACCTGTACAAACCAATTTCAGACTTAGCAAATTCAGCATCTATATATGATCCATCTTTAACAGCGCCCCCTAGAGGTCCACCAAAAAAAATTATTGTTCTCAGCTGTGGTCTGTATGGGCTGCAGTAGTAAAACACTTCTTCACCACGTGTGGCAGTAATGATGATATCAGACAAACTGAAGAAGTCTGGAGCTAGAGTCACAGAATTTTTGTGCAAAAATTATGACTAAAGTGGTGAATATGATTTGCACTTTAATTTTAATGACAATAAAAAAACATAAATATATATATATATATATATACATTTATATATACATATACACACACACACACAACCACACATATATATATATATATTTTTTTTTTTATATATATAAATATAGACATATATACACACACATACACATATATATGTATATATATATATATATATACATATATATATATATATATATATATATATATATATATATATATATATATATGAATATATATATATACATATATATATACACTCAATAATATATATATATATATATATATATATATATATATAGAGAGAGAGAGAGAGAGAGTTTTTTTATTTTAAAACTAAATAATTGAATCAATTATTTAGGAATCCCCCAAGCAGAATATTTGTGTAGTATTTATTTTTCTAATCAGCCTGACCTAAGCCGAAGGTTTGTGTGTTAAATAAATAATATTATTTTTGATTAAATAATCATTAAATATGATTAACATCAAGAGTAGGATTAATAATTCTGCAGTGAAAACGTTGGTCCCTGAGGTCAAAATTGTTAACTTGTTCTAAAGCAAGCATGTCAAACTTATTTTCATTGAGGGCCGCTTGCAACAGTAAGTAATATATGAATCACCTTGTGATATTACATAATTGTATATGCATTTGATTGTTGTATATTTTTCAAATTAAATGTAACAAAAAAAAACATTACATCTTACTGTTAAAACTGGAAGCTCAGTTGCTAGAATTTTACTGTAAAATGTGCAGTGTTTTTTATCCAATAAATTCATGAGTTCCAAGTAATTTTTTTACTTTCAAATCTACGTTTGCTGTTTTTATTATGTATTACTGTCAATGGAAAAATGGTAAGAAAAAAACTGGCAGCTCAGTCGGAAGAATTTTATCATGAAGTCCTTTGTCATTTTTACAGTGTACAATTTGATGGATAACTTGCTTTGAAATCATAAGTTAAGCACATATATATATATATATATATATATATATATATATATATATATATATATATATATATATATGTATATATGTGTATATATATATATATATATACATATATATATATATTTTTTTTTTTTTTACAAAAACCTTTTGGAATGTGTAATAGAATATTTTTTTGCATTGTTATACAACATGGACGTTTAAAAGATATGTCATTACATGCAGAACATGTGTTTTTTTAATGTCAAAATGAAGAAACAAATACATTGAGTAAGAAAAGATAAGTTCCATATAAAATGATGTGGCAGGCCTCGGATTTGACAGCAGTGTTCTAAAGTTGCCTAAAGGTAGTTTTTTTGTAGTTGTTTTGAGGTGTTTAATGTTTTTTCTCCTTCACTATTAACCGTATCAGAAAAGGGCCTCTTTCTGAAGGGGATTTGTCAATCACATCTGTTTTTAAAGAAAAACACATTCGTACAGTTAACTTAATGTGATATTACAAACTTATTTGCAGTTAATAAAGAAAAGGGTAACTCCCATCATATTCTATGAGAGAAATTGCTTAGAAAACTCGAGCAGAGCGGACCTGGAATGGATTCCGTTTGACAGATATTAGACACGTACAATAAAAGGTGCACTGTTAAACATAATCATTTCAGACAGGACTGCATTAACCGGTAAATAACAAGCTTTGACTAAAGCTTTGACTGCGTTGCTGCATTGGAATTTAGAGTGTTGCAGGTTTAGCTTTGAGCCTTACTGTCGGGTTTGCTTGGCTCTGCCTTGTTGACTTTAGAGGGGGAATTTACTCTGACACAATTTGGCACACATTCAATAGGATATATTGCAGTTATTCTTTGCAGGGGGGCTATGTATACTAAAGAACATGTCAATCTAATGTATCGATTTTTTAGAGTGGTGTTGACAACACTAATGCACTGTGATTGGTCACATAATACCCTCAGATGTGGAAGATATATATCAACATCCATTATTTAGTGATTCTGTGATCAATAGTTGATGTACTTAAACATTATAGGCCAACTTGGGTGTAAGAATGGGATCTGAGAAAAGCCTTAAGCGGATATCACAACTTTGCTGCAACTGGTGCCAAAGCGGACACACAAATACAACGCAATAGACACACATGGACTATGTCACCGTATTGCACGGACGAAAAACAAACTATAAGTTCAATTGGCAGAGATGACATCATAGTTTTTATGCCAACTACAAGGGTGGGCGTGCTAAAGTTATTAACTGTGGAGAAATGTTGGACCTTGGGCATGGCGGCATTTGGCAAACATCTCAAGGCATTCAGTTTGATTACTACAAAAATACGATTCAGGCACGTTATGTCCTTGTTTTTCCCTCCATAAATATTTTACAGCTTAAAGGTGATCCTGCAGCGAAGAAGCAGCCCCCATCCTTAAGACGTTTAGTGTGGTTTATGGTCATAACAGACTAATATTTGCCAAAAAGGGGTGAGGCAATATCACATGCTTTCATTAAAATATACAGTATAATAGTTTAGAATTCTAGCAGACTAAAATGAAGGGTTCTTATGCTGTCTGGTATTAATTCACATCAATAATTGTGGACACCTGGTAGATAATTTTGAGCTTTTGCTTAATCTTCCTTGAAGAATATATGGGTCCATACGGATTTTTTAATTGTTTGTTGATTACTTTAATTAGCTGAGCTTGATGAAATACTGTTACAGTCAATGGTGTCAAAAAGGACACTTCGTTAAGTGTCTGCCTTATGTCTTTATAATCCATGCATTACAAACGCCTTCACAAACGATTAGATAGAAATAAAATAGAGAAAAAAAACTAACCGAAACACATTTTTAAATTAAGTAATAAAATCCCTGGTACTGTAGATTAGTGGTTAACGAAGGACTGTAGGTAGGAATTGCCCCTCTAAAGTCGTGGTCAAAAGTTTACATGCACTTGTAAAGAACATTATGTCATGGCTGTCTTGAGTTTCCAAGAGTTTCTACAACTACTATCTTTTTGTGATAGAGCGATTAGAGCACATACTTGTTGGTCACAAGAAACATTCATGATGTTTGTTTTTTTTTTTTAATGAATTTATTATGAGTCTACTGAAAATGTGACCAAATATGCTGGGTCAAAAGTATACATACAGCAATGTTAATATTTGGTTACATGTCCCTTGGCAAGTTTTACTGCAATAAGGCACTTTTGGTAGTCATCCACAAGCTTCTGGCAAGCTTCTGGTTGAATTTTTGACCACTCCTCTTGACAAAATTGGTGCAGTTCAGCTAAATGTGTTGGTTTTCTGATATAGACTGGTTTTTTTAGCATTGTCCACACAAGGAAAAAAGGTTAGGCCTCTAATCCCTCCGAAGACCTTTCCTACCGACAAGCATGGTGGTGGTAGTATTATGCGCTGAGCCTGTTTTTCTGCCAATGGAACAGGTGCTTTACAGAGAGTAAATGGGACAATGAAAAAGGAGAAATTTTTCAGGACAAACTAAAATCATCAGTCCAGAGGTTTGGTCTTGGGCGCAGTTGGGTGTTCCAACAGGACAATGACCCCAAACACACGTCAAAAGTGGTAAAGGAATAGCTAAATCAGTCTAGAATTAAGGTTTTAGAATGGCTTTCCCAAAGTCCTGACTTAAATGTGTGGACAATGCTGAAGAAACAAGTTCATGTCAGAAAACCAACAAATGTAGCTGAACTGCACCAATTTTGTCAAGAGGAGTGGTCAAAAATTCAACCAGAAGCTTGTGGATGGCTACAAAAAGCGCCTTATTGCAGTGAAACTTGCCAAGGGACATGTAACCAAATATTAACATTGCTGTATGTATACTTTTGACCCAGCAAATTTGGTCACATTTTCAGCAGACCCATAATAAATTCTTTAAAGAAGCAAACTTCAGGAATGTTTTTGTGACCAACAAGTATGTGCTCCAATCACTCTATCTCACAAAAATAAGGGTTGTACAAATTATTGGAAACTCAAGACAGCCATGACATTATGTTCTTTACAAGTGTATGAAAACTTATGACCACGACTGTCTTAAAGTGTTTATAAAACACTTTAAGACCAATGTCTTGAAAAAATATATCACTCTTGAATCAACATTGAAGTTAATACTATGATTAATGTTAATTAGAAACTAAATGTGGGATATAAATAATAATACGAGTATAATTGTTTGTATATATTGTATATAATTAGTGCAAAGGTAATTTGCACAAAATATATTTCACATGCCTGTACTGTGTATAACATTGAACTACATTCATGTTGTTTATAAATGTGTATTTATAATATGTTGTGCAAAGGACAATTTTTAATTTTTGGAAGTTTATTTTGTACTCGACATTATTTATAGGGTTAGGTGCAATATGTGTTTAACTTCAGCCTCAACCCTTTCGGTCCGCAACATTTTTTGTTTTCGATCCATGAATGTACAACTGTTTGTTTTGCTTTGTTGACCATTGACCGAAGAACAATAATAATAAATAAATAATAAAGGATATGTGCCCCATCATTGACGAGGAATAAACTCCAGCATTCCTGTCGCCCTGAACAGGATAAGTGGTCGGAAATGTACGGGTGATTGGAAACTAACTGATTTTGTTTTTGCATTGCAACATGGTTCCAAAAAAATGAAATCAGTAACATGTTAGTTTACTGTTGGTTATTGACCTCTTTGTCGGTGTCGGGCTTGCTGGCCTTTGAGGGCAGCGCGTAGTAGCGGCACACAGAGCCAGACAAGTTGTCCATCAAACTCAACTCCCCATCCATTGAACCTTGGATGACCAGGGAGACCGAGTCAAACTGGGCTCTTCGCTGGACAAACTTGGGATGATGCAGAGGGGAGAAATGGGGGCGGGCAATGGGGAATGAAAGAGAAAGAAACACAGGGACAGCAGAACGTGCAGACATGGACGGATTTTGTTTAGAAGTATGTGAATTCATGAAAAGGAAGAATGATCAGAGAAAAAGAAAGAAAACAGTTATTCAGACAGAAACACAAACTGACATGTATAAAAAGAAACTCCCTATGATTCCTGTCATGTTTGCAGAAATGACCGCATCCTGCCACTAGAGGGCACTGCAGCATTATATTACAATCCAGTGCAGGGACGCTTGGGCCAGATGCATGTTTTGTTGAGAGCATAAGAGGAGGACAGATAACATCTTAAAGGGGAAACCTAATGATAGCAAGAGTCCTATTTCCGATCCCCTGAAGTCGTCTGTAAATAGCTGTCGGGGAAAACAACAAGGCCCTGTGGTCCAGCTTTCCCATGGCACTATGGCCTCTCCTTGACTGGCATGTCCCAGTCCACAGGGACTGACAGCAGCCACACACAGACACATAAACTGCAAAACCTCTGATATGGACCAGTATAGTACATCACAGTACAGTACAGTCCAGTAAACACATAATGAACTAACAATTTTAAAGCCTAAGATGAGTTGGTGCTGTTTGGAAAACAACGTATCCATCAGTATTATAAAACACATCTGCATTTTGCAAATTATGTCTGCTCAAGTGTTGTCCCGATACCAATATTTTCGTACTCTTACCAAATACCAATATTTTGGTACTCTTACCAAAATTATTGCGATATTTTTCGGTACTTTTTGATACTTTTCTAAATAATGGGGACCACAAAAAATTGCATTATTGGCTTTATTTTAACTAAAAATCTCACGGTACATTGAACATATGTTTCTTATTGCAATTTAGTCCTTAAATAAAATAGTGAACATACAAGACAACTTGTCTTTTATTGGTAGGAAAGCAAACAAAGGCTCCTAATTTAGCTGCTGATGTATGCAGTAACATATTATGTCATTTATGATTCTATTATTTTGTCAAAATTATTAAGGACAAGTGGTAGAAAATTTATTATTAATCTACTTGTTCATTTACTGTTAATATCTGCTTACTTTCTCTTTTGATATCTTTTATCTTAGGCTGACCATACGTCCTCTTTTCCCCGGACATGTCCTCTTTTGCGGCAGTGCCCAGTGTGTCTGGGCGTTTTTTTTTTAAATGCGTCAAATGTCTGGACCTACATTGAAAATACACGCAAACTTAATTCAAAATGCCAGACATTTGACGCATTGAAATACTTTGAAATACTCGATTTGGTGAATTCTTGCTGTAAATATTGTAGCGGCTGCTACGGGGTGTTAGCCAATGGCTTTGGCTGGGGGGCGGGACTTCCAGGGAAGTTAGGGAAGTGACGCTATTGACAGAAAGTGTTGGTTCGAGTTTTGCCGGGAAACAGGAAATAGACTCCTTGGTAAACACTAAGGTGAGTGTAAAGTCAAAATGTTTAACTCCAGTAAATGAGTTATTTTAGTATTTGTGGAAACTTCACTTTTATGTCCCGCTTGATCCACATTGTTCAAAGATGGAGACAGGCTAGCTGTTAGCTTCAAGCTAACCAGCACCCGAGCAGACTCCTCCACCTCAAAAACATACTTTGCAGGTCAAAAAACGGGGCAATTGTTTGCCTTTTGAAGTGTTAATGTGCGAGGAGTGTTCAAAAGGAGTCTTTTGAAGAAGTGGAAGACAAGTTAGCATCGCTGACAGTGACGTCATCACCGGCATTGTTTACTGAAGCAGAGATGTTGACTGTGTGTTATGATTAACGCGATAGATTTATCAGATTTGGTTTTTTATTATCTATAGCAGGGGTGTCAAAAGTATGCCAAAGAAGCCATTTGCGGCCCACAACTAATGTTTTAAAGGCCCACGGCACATTCTAAAAATACTATTTAAGTAAACTGAAACATAACTGAAGTGAAATAAAAAAGCTTAAAGGTGAAATGTAATTTATAAAAAGTTGCAATGTTGACTAATAAAACAAAGCTGTTTTTTTTCTTTCAAACTGTCATTGCTCAAAACATAATATTCAATCAAAATCAATGTTATTATGAATTATTGACCTATCCAAGGATCCCATAACTTCACATCAAATATTCCACTAAGAAAAATATTTGGGGTGGAAGATTTTGCATATTTTGTGTGTTTGCCATTAAAATCATAGTTTTGTTTGACAAAAAAGGGCGGAAAACAAACAAACAAACAAAAACATAAAACAACTAAAACATTTTGAAATGAGGGATGGATGTGAAGTTGATGTAGACTGCAGGAGATTTAAGCATTAAATATAAAATGTATGTATGCCCTGGCACACCATTATCATCATTTCATGACCCAAGCAAAACACTTTTTACGCTTTTATACTGAAAAAATACACCTACAACTTATTAAATAAAAACATAGAAAAAACTACCAGCAGCAGAAAAGTTTAGATCCATGAAGGAAAGACGAAAGTGAATGAATATTTATAACTGATTAAATTTACATATGTATACACATTTGTTTTCTTTTTTTCTTTTTTTTTTTTTTTTTTATGAAATAAGTAACATTTATGACAACCTTTTTCCAAAACACGATGTAGAATGTGAGATACAACAGGATAATGAATACGTTTATCATTTGTTTTCAAAACGCTTACAAAAAAGTGGGACCCCAAAAATTTACTGTTGGACCCAATTTTTATGACTTGATCGGGTCCCTGGGACCCTATTTTAAAAACACAGCAGTGAACAGAGGAGAAAAAATGCTTTATTTAAATAAATATATTATTTATAAAGCAAGTTCGAGTATCATTGGCAAATTTTCACCTACTGTACTCCCGGTCTTGGTAGGCATATATGTGTCCTCTTTTTGGGATTTCAGAATATGGTCAGCCTATTCTATCTCACTTCTGTTAAAATGTAATAATCACTTATTCTTCTGTTGTTTAATACTTTACGGTATTTTTTGATGATACCACAACTGTGGGTATCAATCCGATACCAAGCAGTTACAGGATCATACATATGGTCATATTCAAAGTGCTCATGTGTCCAGGGATGTATTTCTTGAGTTTATTAACATAATATACCTTTTAAAAAAACAAAAGAAGATGTTGTGATGCCAAAACATATTAAAATCATAGTGGTATCGATGTCAGGTGTAGATTCAACAATGGCGTTTGTTTACATTTGGATGCCGATGAACTACGGTGTGTAGTGAAGCATGTTTTGCTATTCCTCGTCCTGCAGGGATGATACTTGTAGGAAACTTACTTAATTTGTCGCCATGGAGACAAAGGTTAGTGATTTAGAAGTAACTAAAACACTGCCGACTGGGGCTGGACTTTAGCCACTAGCTAGTAGCTAGCCATGTCTTAAAGCACCTCTTCCGGTAGGCGTTTCAGTGTTATAACTTCACCTTTACCGTTAGTTTTTAAGCCAAAATGCATCCTTTCTCCATTTTCGGTTTACACACTGTGTCTGCTTGTAAGTACTCTGTGATTGTGTGCTGCCGAACATGCTCCTCTGCTCGTAAAACCAGCAATGTCACGACGTGATGACTTTGGGGGCGCAGGGGAGTGGTGAACGGGTACTTTTTAGAGGCGGTATAGCACCGAATATGATTCATTAGTCTCGCAGTACTATACTAATACTGGTATACAGTACCTCACAACCCTAATACTCTCATACGGTAATACCTTACGATGTAAACATGTAGGAATTTGACATATTGCTTGAGACTTCAGCAAATATTGCCAGACCTCAAAGATAAGCAAGCATTTGAGGAATATTTGTGCAAAAAGGGAAACAAAGTGAACGAACATGAAGATTGTCAGGCTGAAACTGCAAATTATTGGTTAATCATATGTGCTCTCTATGAACTCAGTGGATATATAAACATTTGGATTTGTGTTTTTTAAGTATCCTGCAGATGAAGTCTGTTATATGAAAGCGATGGCCCGATTCCCTGTTCACCTCGTTCGTCACTCCCCCTGGATTTTGTTTTATGGGGTTACGATAAATATATCATGTATCCAAAATACATGATATATTTATCATGTATTTGTGGTTACACATTTAAAAGGAAAGTAGTCAACCATGTGTGTCAAAGGCGACTTCACCAAGCACTTTTTTATTAATATTAATTAGTCGGCTCGGTGGACCACAGCCGGATGACTTTTTTCATAGATGGGTTTGCGACACAAGCAGGACCTACTTTAGCACGTTTTACTATTCCAATTATGTTCCATCTTGAAGGTTCCGCTGAATTTTAATGCCAGACCTTGTGGTGAATTTGCCCAAATATGGTCATATCTAAAGCAGTCATGCTACACTTGCAGTGAAGCGTAGACAACACTTCCTTATTTCATAAAGCGTGCTGAGTACCCCTCAGCGTGGGCCAGGGACTTAATTAATGAGTTGTGTGGTGCTCCTAAATAATGACGTGAGCCTTGGGAGTCATTGTCCTGGTCTTAAAATGTGGCCCTCGGCATCAGAGAACATTTCATTGTGAAAACTCAATTGGCCACTGAGAACTGAAGGAAGGAGCCGAGGCATTATGTTAAAATGTGATTGGTTTTTAGCTGGAAGAAGATATCACAAGTCGACGTTACTCTTTTTGGAATTGTGGGAATTTGTATGTGAGAAATTTAAGCACATGATGCTGATTTAACTCCTGCTTTAGTCAACATAACTGGCACATAATTCCTTTTTTTGTACAGGGCGGGTGTCAGTCCTATACAGAGCCGCATGCGGCTCTCTAATGCCGCCCTAGTGCCTCACTTGAGCATTTTTAAAAAAGGCAATAAAATAGAAAAAGAGGTCGGAAAATATTATTTTTGTTTTAGTATTTTATTGTTTGAGGACAAACATGACACAAACCTTCCTAATTATTAGAAAGCCCACTGTTTAATATGTTTGTGTGGATGTTTCACTGATGAGAATATTTGGTGAACATTGTCTTGTCCCACTAATTTTGGCGGTTCTTGAACTCACCGTAGTGTGGATTGTGATGCAACTGTTTGTTTACATGTAGAATCTTCCACTCCTTCTTTGTCTCATTTTGTCCACCAAAAGTTTTATATTGTGCGTGAATGCACAAAAGTGCGCTTTGTTGATGTTATTGTCTTGTTGGAGTGCTAATCAGGCATACTTGGTCAGTACATGACTGCAAGCTAATCAATGCTAACATGCTATTTAGGCTAGCTGTATGTTGATATTGCATCATTTGGCCTCATTTGTAAGTATATTTGAACTCATTTAATATCCTATATAACATATATATAACATATATAACATAACTCCTAAACTACACATGATAAATGGCTAATAATGCCTGAAATAATGCATCTTTGGGAGTTTTACTCGAAACATATGTTTTTTATTTATTTTACAAACACAAATATCCTCTTTGTATATAATTTAGTTTTGCATGTCATGACACATTATCTCTAATATCGGCTGCATTTTAGAGAGTTGTTTGTGTGCCATGTTGTTCCAGACCACAGCAAACATTACCTAGCTTGCCAAAGATTTTAATAAATATATTAAAGGCCTACTGAAATTAGATGTTCTTATTTAAATGGGGATAGCAGGTCCATTCTATGTGTCATACTTGATCATTTCGCAATATTGCCATATTTTTGCTGAAATTATTTAGTAGAGAACATCGGCGATAATGTTCGCAACTTTTGGTCGCTAATAAAAAAGCCATGCCGGAAGTAGCAGACGATATGCGCGTGACGCCACGGGTTGTAGAGCTCATCACTTGCTCACATTGTTTACAATCATAGCCACCAGCAGCTAGAGCGATTCGGACAGAGAAAGTGACAATTTCCCAATTAATTTGAGTGAGGATGAAAGATTAGTGGATGAGGATAGTGAGAGTGAAGGACTAGCGAAAAAAAAAAAAAAAAAGTTCAAAAAATTAAATAAAAAAAAGGCGAGGGCAGTGGGAGCGATTCAGATGTTATTAGACACATTTACTAGGATAATTCTGGAAAATCCCTTATCTGCTTGTTGTGTTACTAGTGTTTTAGTGAGATTATATGGTACCTGAAAGTCGGAGGGGTGTGGCCACGGGTGTGGTGACCGCCAGTGTCTCTGAGGGAAGCCACGCAGCTGCAGGAGGGTGCAAGCTCCGCTCATGTCTACGGTAAGATCCGACTTATCACCACAATTTTCTCACCAAAACCTGCCGGTTGACATGTGGTCGGGAACCATGTTCGCTTGACCGCTCTGTTCCATAGTAAAGCTTCACCTTCGGGAATTTTAAAGAAGGAAACACCGGCTGTGTTTGTGTTGCTAAAGGCAGCTGCAATACACTGCTTCTCACCTCCATCTTTCTACCTTGACTTCTCCATTATTAATTGAACAAATTGCAAAAGATTCAGCAACACAGATGTCCAGAATGCTGTGTAATTATGTGATTAAAGCAGACAACTTATAGCTTGGATCGGGCTGGAAAGAAATATCCGCCACAACCGGTGATGTCAAATGCACGCGTCATCATACCGCGACGTTTTCAACAGGATACATGGCGCAAAATTTAAAATTGCAATTTAGTAAACTAAAAATGCTGTATTGGCATGTGTTGAAATGTTAACATTTTATCATTGATATATAAACTAACAGACTGCGTGGTCGGTAGTAGTGGGTTTCAGTAGGCATTTAAAGAAGACAGCCTGCCCTTTCCTTTAATTTGGACACACACATCTCTACCTTTGGCCATTAAAAGCCTGTAATTTCCAGGAGTTATCTCACCTTCTGAGGAGCCTCTGATTTACTAATGGTTTCTAATGTTGTAAAAATGTGTAGAATAAATATTACATTTCAATATTTCTGTCAACAACACATAGTCATTTAGATAGTAGGTTAATATAGCAAATATAGACACTCACGTCATGTGTTGTCTTCATTATAACACTTATGTAAGACTTTTAAAGTCATTTTGAGAGTAGGCTAATATAGCTAATATAGACACTTATGTCATTCATTAATAGACTTACACACGGCTTTTCATTTTTTGCGGCTACAGACAGATTTGTTTTTTTAATTTTTGGTCCAATATGGGTCTTTCAACGTTTCGGTTGCCGACCCTTGTCATTGGGGCATAAATATTGCAAAATGCAGCTACAAAAAGTTCCCACACAAAATGTATTCCTTACCTCCAGAGGCGGCTCCAAGCATGAAGGAGTATCGTCTATGATGTTCACAGGTGCCCTGGGTATATCAACAGTGGGCGAGTCCCTATCCTGTCCCATGTCCCCAGCTCCGGTGGACCTCCAGGGGGAACCCCCAGAACTTGACATGTCCAAGCCCAGCGTGAGAGGGTTAAGCCGGGGCGACCTGGTAGCCATGTCGCCCCCCTCCATGTGCAGCTCCAGCTCCAACTCGGCCTCCAGCTCGGCCTCCTCTTTTGCCTCCTTGTTGCTCTCCTCCAGGTGCTTCATCAAGACAGCAATGACAACGTTGACCAGGACAAACTGAGCGGTCAAGACGAAGGAGACAAAGTAGATGGGAGAGACAACGGTATTGTAGCAGGTCCCGGTGTCTTGTGCACAGTCCCTCAGTGTGTCCTGGAACAAGCATGTAAAATGGACATTAGCACATTGAGGAAGCACAGCACTTATCACCTCATTCTTTTGTTTTTAAAACCAACCTAATGATACAAGACCCCTATTGTTGCCGTGGTGACCATGGATCGTCTACTTTGCTTTTTATAATATTGAATTTTTATTAAATGAACTGATTATGATAACAATTACGAGTGTCCCGATGCAACTTGTTCACTTCTGATATGATACCGCTATTGGAGCCCTGAATATTGTCCGAAACTGATATTAAGTCAATACAATATCAGCACAAATCATAGTACACACTTTTATGTAGGATGTTCTAAAAACCTCGGCAAGTGAAATTACTCAGAAAAACAATAATGAATATCCATCCTTCCGTTTTCTACCGCTTATTCCCTTAGGGGTTGCGGGGGGCGCTGGTGCCTATCTCAGCTACAATCGGGCGGAAGGCGGCGTACACCCTGGACAAGTTCCCATCTCATCGAACGGCCAACACAGATAGACAGACAACATTCACACTCACATTCACACACTAGGGCCAATTTAGTGTTGCCAATCAACCTATCCCCAGGTGCATGTCTTTGGAAGTGGGAGGAAGCCGGAGTACCCGGAGGGAACCCACGCATTCACGGGGAGGACATGCAAACTCCACACAGAAAGATCCCGAGCCCGGGATTGAACCCTGACTACTCAGGACCTTCGTATTGTGAGGCAGACACACTAACCTCTCTGCCACCGTGAAGTATTGAATATGAACATTATAAATTAATATAAAGTGCAGTATTATTATTTATTTACAACACCTACTGTTGTAGTAAGAATAATTAATTAAAATAAGTGCATGATGCAGTAAGTTGATTGATCAAGACACGTTAGTGAGTGAATACTCTGCCTTGGAGACTTTGTTTCTATAAGTAATAGGAAACTGTACAATTTTGATACTTCTTTAAATTGAACGATGTTTTCAATACGGCAATGTTGTTCAATTAAAGACACTTATTACTACGTATGTCTAGCTTGTGTGCGATAGTGTGCCTAGCTGTTGTGTAGCTGCTAGCTTCTACTTGCCTATTATGTTTACCTTTTGTACATAACTTCGCTAAACACAAGAACATACCAATCATGTGTGGTTTTTGGAGGACATTTAGCTGTTAACTACTTGTCTCTGAGCTTGTATAGGAGATTTTAGATGCAAGCCGGTATTATTTGATACTTGTTTTTGGCTGACATTGGAGAGTGATCCAATATAATTATTTGATCAGGTGACCCCTAATGATAATAATATTGGTTGTACAATGGGAGTAAAAAAGCCTTAATGGATGCATATGCCGATGAGGAAAGCAATGCAAAATTTGCATGCAATTCAAATATATACACACACCACTACTTGTAATTTACCAACACACTTACTCTCTCGCATGTTTGAATATAAATAATTATTACAGGTAAATAGGCACTGTATAAGAGAAAATCAATGTATGTGTTTACCTTCATGATACCATTCCAGTTGTCCCCAGTTGAAACTCTGAAGAGCAGCAAAAAGGCCATCCCAAAGTTTTTGAACGTTGCATAGCGACCAAGGCCTTCACATGGGTGGAGTTCATCGCAAACTTGGAGGACAATAGCAGAAAAATGAGTAAGGATAACATCAGCCAGACATTTTAAGACAGAGATTCTTGAGTGGGACGCGGGTTCCATCTAGTGCTATGTCAAGTCTGTAAATATGAACTGTATATAGAATATTGTTGATCATGTCTGAGCATTGTGTGTAATGTTACAGTGCCAAAAATATTCAATGTACTCTTTAATGAAAACCTCTGCCTTTTTTAATGAATACATAGGTCACTATAGTGGTAAATGTAGAGAGCCAAGTGTTTTCTGAGGTGGTACTTGATGGAAAAACATACGAGAAACACTGGTCTAACACATACGTGAAGACTTTCCAAGCTTGATGGATTACTTTCCTTACAGTTCCGGTCAAATTATAACATGCACTGAATGTGCTGTATGTTATATCAATGTTGGGCCCTGTGAGACAGTTTTGTTAGATAGCATGATAGCAAATGTACAATGATTTTCTGAATACAGGACTTATAGACACAAACTTGAATTCATGTTAATAGTAATGATAATAATAATGTATTGGATTTATAATTCGCTTTACAGTGAGATCTCATTATTCGTTTAGTCCACAATCAGACATGATGGTGGTAAGCTACATTTGTAGTCACAGCTGTCCTCGGGTTAAAAACTTTGCGCCAAAAGTCTCTCCGACCACCACCAAACATTCCTTCAAATGTATACATCAGTGTGGGCTGCACTGCAGACAAGGTGGGTGAAGTGTCTTGCCCAAAGACAGTGACTAGGGTAGAAGGAGTGCGGTTGGTACCACAATATTCTGGTTTCTGGAAGATCTACTACACCACCTCTGAGTTACCACTTCCCAATTAATTTTTCTTAAATTTACACAGGGCCATGCTCCTTCATGAGCCACAGGGATGTTCATTGTATTATGTTTTTACTGGGTGGATTGGCTCAGACGGTAGAACAGCCATGCCAGCAACTTGAGGGTTCCAGGTTCGTTTCCAGCTTCCTCGTCACTGCTGTTGTGTCTTTGAGCAAGATAAGAATGGTGTATGAATGTTTGAGGCAGGACTCCTTTGCAAAAGAGATTCTTAATCTCAATGTGAATTTCCTGGATAAATAAAGGTTAAAAAAAGGGGATTTCCAGGGTAAAAAAGGCCAAAAACTATCAATACTTAAAAAGAAAACATATTAATAATAACAATCGAAGCAGGAGATAATAATTAAAGGAAGATCTCCATCGAGACAGAGAGACTTTTAAAACTGAAGAAAGATAAGGAAAACTTCTATAAACAAGTTATCGATGCTTTTGTTCAAAAGGAGCGGCACATGAACTTCATTTTCAAGTAAAGTTAGGACCATAATAAAGTCTTTTTTTATAAAATGTGCTTTTTTGTGTGCTACAGTTTGTATGTGTAAAGTTAAAGTTAAGTTAAAGTACCAATGATTGTCACACACACACTAGGTGTGGTGAAATTTGTCCTCCGCATTTGACCCATCCCCTTGTTCACCCCCCTGGGAGGTGAGGGGAGCAGTGGGCAGCAGCGGGCAGCAGCGAACAGCAGCGGGCAGCAGCGGCACCGCGCCCGGGAATCTTTTTTGGTGATTTAACCCCCAATTCCAACCCTTGATGCTGAGTGCCAAGCAGGGAATAATGCTGGTATGAGCTTTTAAACCTAACCCGTTAACTGCTGCCAATCAAATGATGAATACGATACTCTTTAGGGTTCATATGTTTGTAAATCTGACTGTGATGAAGTCAGTGCCTCACCAGCCATGAACCTCACCGCATGTCACTGCACTCTGACGAAATTCTTCTGATATCATTCTGGGTGCATATTTGATGGACCCGAGCTTATCTAAGATGGACTGATGCAAAGTGGAAAAGTTTTCTGCGGTCTGACGAGTCCACATTTAAAAATGTTTTTGGAAGCTGTAAATTAAATATGAAAATACTAATAGGCGCAAAGTTCAAAAGCCAGCATCTGTGATGGTTTCGGGGGTGTATTAGTGCCCAAGGCATCTAATACACAATTTAAGCTGTACGTCAAGCAAGAATGGAAAGGAATTCCACCTGAAAAGCTTAAAAAAATGGTCTCCTCAGTTCCTAAACGTTCACTGAGTGTTGTTAAAAGGAAAGGTCATGTAACATAGTGGTAAAAATGCCCCTGTGCTTGTCCTGGTAAAAGTGCCCCAACTTTTCTGCCATATGTTGCTGCCATTAAATTCTAAGTTAAAAAAATGTTTCCCAATTTATTTGCTGTACATTCAGTTGAATATAAGTTGAAAATGATTGACAAATCTTTGTATTCTGTTTCTATTTATGATTTACACAACGTGCCAACTTCAACGGTTTTGGGTTTTGTAAATTAGACCACAAACTTTCAATAGTGCTGCGGTCAGCGTTTTGGGAAGGGCAATTCAGAAGCTTTAACTATTCCAAAAAATCTATTTTGATGTGTTTTGGAGATCATTGCTCGGTTAGAATGCTCAATTGTGTGCAAGTTTTAGCTCGTTGATTTGCGGTGAAGTTACAAATACAGCATGATAGAATGACGCCACCACGGTTTAATATCTTGTATCCTCAAAACATACTTCTTCTTATTACCAAATATCTTACTGTTTGTCTCTTCTGACCACAACACTCTTGGAATTTGACTTGTGTGGGCAGCTGCACATTACAGTTTGCCTTTCCCAACTATCGACAATTCTCCTTCTTGGATCTTGGCTGAGTTCCTTGGACAGTACGATTGTTGGTAGATCACTGCATGCTCCCAACCATTTTTTTATGCTGCCCAGCAGACACTACTTGCTGCAGGCAATGATGATCATGAAGAAAAACGTATATTTATAATTCCGACTGTGTGTAAATTGGAGAAATTTGTGCATTCAAGTTTCTTTAAAAAAAAAAAAAAAAGAATTGTAAATTTTCTGGATTTGTTTGATCAAAAATGTGTAACTGTGCCAAACTTCAGACAGTGACTCGTGTGCAGTACATATCTCATAAAGTGTGGCCTTACTCAAGTCACCAAACAGCTCAACTCCCAGGGCTGCAAAGATGAAGAACAGAAGCATGAAGAGAAGACCCAAATTTCCCACCTGTGGAGCGAAACCAAGATGAAAAGAGCATTAGGACAGAAATCCCAGAAAAAAATAAACCAGCAACACTGCATTCTCATTACGAGGAAATAAGTGGGGAATTGAGAGGGGAAAAAAAGCAGCCAGGAGAAAGAGAACAAATAAGGATGAAAAGTACAAAAAAACATTTGATTTTGGCAAGTGTGGTATGAACTAGCAGCTCTGACACATTTTTTGTCTTAGGTGAAGACAATTTTTAGGATTTATTTTTTGCTGGCAGACAAACTGCACCCCCAAACCCCCCAACTAGGAGCTCTATTAATCATATGGATTTTGACAAGCTGTGAGCTGTATTGTTTTAGGGAATAACTCTCAACTCACTCTAAATTAAATTGGCAGAGGTGCTATCAAAGAACGCTGTGAACATAGCACACTCAGTATTACCAGCTCAAACACCCTCTAACCCGCAAACTATCACTCGGAGCGACAACTTTGCACCTACATTCACTTCCTAATGACTGCAGGGATGCAAATATGCAAATACGTGTCTCTCGACTTGGCTGCGACTTCATAGGAAATACACAAAACGCCTTGTCGCACATTGCAGCATCATTGCAGTGCAGCTTCAGGCAGAATACAAAAGATCCAGGCAGGGCCGGTTCTAGGCAGCCATATACCTGTATGAGGGGGCAGTCAGAAATGTGATGGGGGAATCATGTGTACACGCTGCTCCATCATGCTCCAGCATTGTATTTCTATGCTAAGTATCGTATTTTTCGGAGTATAAGTCGTTCCGGAGTCAAAGTCACACCTGCCAAAAATAGATAATAGAGAAGGAAAAAACCAAGTCGCATTTTTGGGGGATATTTATTTGATAAAACCTAACTCCAAGAATAGAAATTTGAAAGGCAATTTAAAATAAATAAAAAATAGTGAACAACAGGCAGAATAAGTGTACGCTATAAGACGCATAAATAACCAACTGAGAAGGTGCCTGGTATGTTGACGTAACATATTATGGGAAGAGTCATTCAAATAACTATAACATATAGAACATGCTATACGTTTACCAAACAATCTGTCACTCCTAATCGCTAAACCACATGAAATTTTATACGTCTAGTCTCTTACGTGAATGAGCTAAAAAATATTATATGATATTTTACGGTAATGTGTTAATAATTTCACACATAAGTCGCTCCTGAGTATAAGTCGCACTATGAAAAAAACTGCGACTTATAGTCCAAAAAATACGGTAGTAATATTGCTTTTTTCATATAATTTGCTTGTTTGCTACAGAATGGGTTTGATTTACTAAGATCCACATACGATGCGCTAAAGAGCGTGACCAATCTATAAGTGGGCGTCTTGCGTGTGATTTACTAAGACTGCGTGTGTGCATTGTACAGTGATGCAGACCGACCTATTTTAATGAGCATGTTGCTTGTTCTATTTGGAGCATCACCACGAAGACATTCTTATTTACTGCACATTCATGTCACCTGTGGCGTTTTGCTATGTTTACAAACATGCAGGATACATCTACCACTTTTTATGGGCATTTTACCTGCAGTTGTGCAGTGCATCTACATTGACGACATTTTTTTTTTCATTTTTTTATTTTTTTTTACTGCTGAAGGTGCATGAGAGTGACGCTGCACTTACTCCCCTTAATACACAAAAAAATAATACTTCAAAACGTTTTTTTGGTAACACTTTAGTATGGGGAAAATATTCACCATTAATTAGTTGCTTATTAACATACAAATTAGAAACATATTGGCTCTTAATTTGTCATTATTAAGTACTTATTAATGCCTTATTCTGCATGGCCTTATTATGGCCCTTAACCTAACCCTAACCAAATAACTCAAAATTAAGGTTTTGTTACTTAGAATATGTTCCCCATACTAAAGTGGTACCTTTTTTTCAAATAAGAAATATTTCATTAATATATATTCCATGTGAAAAAAAATTATTGGATTAAGTTACTTGGAATATGTTCCCCTCGTGTCCAAATAACTCTAAATTAAGTCTTCGTTACTTAGAATATGTTCTCCATACTAAAATGTTACCTTTTTTTATATAAGAAATATTTTATTTATATATATTCCGAAAAAAACAAACGTCATTAAAAAAATACTAAAGTACCCCAAAACGCATCAATTGAATATGTTTTAATCAGCCCCTTAAGTCCTCTAGTAGCTATAAAATGTTGTTGCTGAATAGACAATATGTAATATATGTTTATATTCAGACCATCCAAAAATGTTGCCACACACACTAATGACAGAGCATTCTCATCAGTCCATCGTCTGTCTATGCTGCAAGAGCACTGATCCTGCTGCCGTGTGTGGAACAGTCAGTTTGCACAGTTACAAAATAAAATGCAAAATATTGCTCGCAAAACAGGGATGAGTGTTAATAAATAACACTGCGTGTGATAAATAATTATATTTGCATTTTCTCCTCCCAGTATTGTGGCTGTTTTGATGATCAGCATATATTTTGCGAAATTGATTGCACGCCTTATTCTGCTCACTTAAGAGATGCAATCCAGTTTGCATATGTTTAGTTGATCAGCTTTCTGTGTGCTATAAAGATTTGCAATTTTGAAAATAACTATCATTGGATTTTGTTTCTGACAACTTTTACATTTTGTGGGTATATTAAAATGTATTTTGTCAACTACAAACGTTTTGATTTGAGGGGGCAGTGCATTTACTTGAGGGGCTCTGCCCCCTCTTGCCCCAACGTAGAGCCGGCCCCAGATCCAGGAAAGGTGCAATGATGAGGACGATTACAAAAAAAGAGTCCAGTGGTTGGCTACCTGTGGCAGGGCTTGCATAACGGTGTCCAGTAAGGCTCTCATTCCCACCGCCATCTTCAAAAGCTTAAGTACTGCAGGTAGACAAACAGACACTGTCGTTAAGTCAAGTAGGAATTCTTGAGGGATCCCATTTTCCAGCGGTCAATGGTGTACACCCAATCTTGTAAATGATGCACACCACTGCAACATACAAGGTTCACTCCTGAAGCTGATACAACACATTACTACCTTGATGACTCATAGGTGATTAGTGCAGCAAGATGAAAGACATAAACAAACATTTATATGTTGTTCAAGCTGGGATCACAATCCAAACAACAAAAAACCCAAATTAGTTTTGCCACAAAAACCTGTTACTAAACGTGTAATTGGGATGAAGCAGTTACTTGCGTCACTGCGACAAAAAAGTAGGTATATAAATTTGGAATGCGTTTTGTCAATTAATTACAGAGTCCGGCTGTAAAACACCCAGCTAACGTCAATGAAATGTCAACGACTTTCCCAGATGCTGGGGAAGCATGCAACTTGCATACTGAAACATGGCTGTGAATGCACCCTTGAGACTCTTCAGAATTCTTTAGCTATATTTGATCATATTCGTTAATAACTCAAGAGGACAGACTTGATGTACTGTACCATGAGCTCTCTTTACAATCACAGGGTTTCCTTTATTTTGATGTGGAACTTCTTTCCTGACATTTTTAATCCCTCGTGTATTATAGTGGAAATCCACATGTTGGTGATGTCATTACAATGTATGCTGTACGTCTATATTGTGCATTCTGACTCAAATGCCACGTTTCCCCCTGTATAGCTGCCAAATCTCACCCGAGCAGGTTTTAATTTGTTGCAATCATGTAGAGTTTTATTACACTCTGTTCCCTCACAAAGAATGGAATTTTAATTTCTTAAAGCTATTAAGATTATTGCTGGATAGCAGCTTTTTACTCATTGATTTTGCAGGTGACAAATGTTAAGTCCTTGGCAGACGTCTGCACATAGAGTGCTCCTGTTGCTTAATCATTTTTGGCACAAGGTCGCAGCGTTGAGGCCCACATGCCAGCAGAAACCACATGCATTCAAAATGTAGCTACTTTTTTTTTTATTACTTATTGAGTCCTTCCCGATCTCTTTTTTATTTTGACGTACTTTGTGACGTCAAACATATAAAATGATTTCCTCTTTGTTCTCGTTATAAAAAACAAGCCACGGTCGAACTTTGGATAGCACTACTTTTAGAACTCTTCGTACGGGTTGAGTGTGTGCCGTGATGTAAACTCTCGACAACTATTTAGTTTATTAGTTTCTGTTCTTGCCAAGAACATTGGTAATTAAAGAGAGAAATGGAGTGTTATTGCAGTTGGAACTAATTGGCAGGGGCATCGAATTGGGGGGATATGAGGGGATGTTGTACCGGAGCACT